>NC_052077.1:25647676-25947676 GCF_015852505.1 Tachyglossus aculeatus | reverse complement strand
GTTTTCAATATTTTGTCCCTAATTTTCACAAAAAAATATTAGTATTAAAGATTCTAAATGTTTACTGGCTAAACCAGACATCATGAATAAAAACCACAAAACTGCTGTCTTTACAACTTATTAACAGACTGATTCCATAGCCATAGTTCCTAAAATGCCCCTGAAAACTCCAGGTCTGTAATGCCTTACAGAAAATCTTCATTGTTTGTACATATTTATTACTCTATTTATTTATTTATTTATTTATTTATCTTGTGCATATCTATTCTATTTATTTTATTTTGTTAATAAGTTTGGTTTTGTTCTCTGTCTCCCCCTTCTAGACTGTGAGCCCACTGTTGGGTAGGGACTGTCTCTATATGTTGCCAACTTGTATTTCCCAAGCGCTTAGTACAGTGCTGTGCACACAGTAAGCGCTCAATAAATACGATTGATTGATTGATTGATTCAATCTGTTGATAATATATTAGCTGACAAGCAGGGGGCATGGAGTGTGACAGTAGTAGGAATAGTGCTTTTTATCATTAATCATAGTAAGTGTGTTATTTGTTAAACCCTAACTATGTGCCAAACACTGTACTAAGATCTGGGATAGATACAAGATAGTCAGGTCTGGGCATTTTCCCTGTTATGCATGGGGCTCACAGACTAAAAGACAGGTAGAACAGGCATTCAATCTCCATTTTACAGATGAAGCAATTTAGGTGTGGGGAAGTTAAGTGATTTGCCCCAGGGTCAGGATTAGAGCCCATTTCCTCTAACTCCCAGCCCATGCTCTTTCCATTGGACCATTCTGTCCTTTCTATTACTAAGGGTATAAAGCGCTGTGCTAAGTACTAGGAAAATACACACAGATGAGACATGTTCCCAGAAAATTGTAATACTGAAATACCAAAGGCTTAGGGAGGCATATAGTGAGGGGATAAGACAGGGGCTCAGGGAGAATCATAGGGGCTGAACATTTTTATTAGAAGGGTTCATTTGATCTTAAGTTCTATCCACATGATGGGATAAATCTCTTTTAAGCAGATGTAATCGTTAATGAGTTTGCAACCAGGATGTGTTCCTGGTTACACTGAGGTAGTGGCTTAAATAACAAATGTAGTGCGATGGGAGAGGCGGGGGGCTTATTTGCCTCACTTTTGTTTCCATAAATCAAGAGAGAGAATTGAATGTTTTTACGACAGTGCAGGAAAAAAATTCAAGTAGCATATTGGTAAAATTTTCTTTTTCATTTCCACAGAGAAGGCAAAGAAGCAAGAAGGAAAGAGGCCTAAGCCATATTGTTTTCTTTTTAAAACAAAAAAGAGTAAAAAGCAGCAGAGAAATAGTAGAGGAAGAAGCAAATCTTTACCTTAGAGTCTTGGTTGGGATGGGTCTAGTCTTTGGGTCTGAGGGGTCCTGATTCTATGGAGTTGGATCAAATCCTCTTAAATCTGGGTCAGGATGGGCTCAGAGAAGATTGGAAAGAAAGAGAGATAGTAGTTGAAGCTGTGAGAGTGAAAGTGTTCTCCAAGGGAGTGAGTTGGTGTCAATGGAGGATAGAACAGGACCTAGAACTAACTCTTCAGGGTCCTCCACTGTCAGAGGATGGGAGTTGGAGGAGGAGCCTGCAAAAGAAGCTGAGATTGAGTGACCAGAGAGGTAGGAGGAGAACTATGAAGCCAAGGTTGGATAATGTTTCAAGGACACAGTGTCCACAGTTGTCAAAGGCAGCTGAGAGGTTGAGGAGGATTAGAATGGAGTAGAAGCCACTGCATTTGACAAGGAGGAGGTCATTGGTGTGCCCAGAGATAGCAGTTTCTATGAAGGGAAGGAGGCGGAAGGGGGTCGAGGAGAGAATTGGAGGAGGGGAAGTGGAGATAGCGTATAGAGACAATTTGCTGTAGGAGTCTGGAGAAGAATGGGAGAAGGGGGATAGGGCAAATAACTAAAGGGAGCTGTGAGGTTAAGGAATATTTTTTTAGGATAGTGAATCACTGAGAATCACTACAGCTCAGTCCAGGAGTTCATAGGCTGCTGCTGCATCACTGCATAGCAGCACCATACCAGTGCAGAAGAGGGGAAAATGTCTCCTCTCCTCACTTGTGGGCAGGGAACATTTCTACCAACTCTGTCATATTGTTGCATTGTACTCTCCAAAGCGATTAGTACAGTCCTCTGCACCCAGTAATAATAATAATAGTAATAATGGCATTTTATTAAGTGCTTACTATGTGTAAAGCACTGTTCTAAGAGTTGGGGCGGATACAAGGTGATCAAGTTGTCCCACAGGGGGCTCATAGTCCTAATCTCCATTTTACAGATGAGGGAACTGAGGCACAGAGAAGTTAAGTGACTTGCCCAAAGTCACACAGCTAATAATTGGCAGTCGGAATTCAAACTCATGACCTCTGACTCCAAAGCCCATGCTCTTTCCACTGAGCCACACTGCTTCCCCAAAATAATGATGGTATTTGTTAAACACTTACTAAGTGCCAGGCACTCTTCTAAGCACTGGGCGGGGGGGCACAATGTCATCAGGTTGTCCCACGTGGGGCTCACAGTCTTAATCCCCATTTTGCAAATGAGGTAACTGAGGCACAGTGAAGTTAAGTGACTTGCCCAAAGTCACACAGTTGACAAGTGGCGGAGCCGGGATTAGAACCCATGACCTCTGACTCCTAACCCGTGCTCTTTCCACTGAGCCACGATGCTTCTCAAGTAAGCTCAGTAAGCACTCAATAAATAAGATTGATTGATTGACAGTGAAAAGATACTCAAGGTGTTTGCAATGGTCTGCTCCCCAACAAAAAGAAGTCTTTCTCTTGACTATCCTGCCATACAAATGAAGGATCACAGGGGTACTTTCACAGTGCTCTTCCAGTCCTGTATATCCGTGTATCAAAATTTGTTCTGTATTTTTTTATTTATTCAGACAGCAACCAGTGGGCACAGCCCCTTTTCAAAACACATCAACCTTAACAACCTTCTTGCAAGAATAGCTTCACAAAGTCCGCCTATTCACTGGTGCTGATTTTGAAATACAGCCATGTTTTAATTCCTATAATGATGTGAGCACACTATGGTACTAACTACCATTTTACCATAGGAACAATTTCCCAAGCAAGGTTCTTTGAAATATGTTAACCAAACAAATTTCAATGCAACCCAAATGAAGGTTTAAGCCACCAAAGACAATAAAATGATGAATAACCTTCACTTAAAGGTTGCGGTTGTGTGTTTGAAAACTTCAGTACACCAGGAAGTCAGTTTTCTGGCAAATTATACTAGGAATTGCCAAGCTCGGCTTAAGTTTGTGGACAAGGTGGGAGTGGGAATTGTTGGAAGAGAACTAACTTCCTCTCTAAAAATTGCTTGAGTCTAGAAAAGCATTGCTATCTGAAAACAAATCATAAAAAATTTGGCATAATCTCAAAGAAGGTACTTCGACATTTAAGATTCCAAAAAAGAGCCAAATTCCAAAAATGCAATGTCAAAGATTAGTCAATCCATCAATGGTATTCACTGAGCACTTACTGTGTGCAGAGAATTGTAAAAGCACTTTGGAGAGTATAGTGCAACAGAGATTGTAGACATGTGCCCTGCCTACAAGGAGCTTACAGTTTAGTGAGACACTTGCTGTAATAATAATAATAATAATGATGGCATTTATTAAGCACTGACTATGTGCAAAGCACTGTTCTAAGCGCTGGGGAGGGTACAAGGTGATCAAATTGTCCCACAGGGGGCTCACAGTCTTCATCCCCATTTTATAGATGAGGTAACTGAGGCCCAGAGAAGTTAAGTGACTTGCCCACAGTCACACAGCTGATAAGTGGTGGAGCTGGGATTTGAACCCATGACCTCTTACTTCAAAGCCTGAGCTCTTTCCACTGAGCCACGCTGCTGTAGCTCGCCCATGCCAGTTCTGTAGCATTGCTAGAGCCAGGGACTTGGCAAATCAATAAAATACCATTTTACCTTGATTTTATTTTACAAATAACAAACTGAAGAAGTTCTACTGAATTTGGGATATGATTAAATAAAACAAAAATGCTTCAATAGTCTAGTAAACGTTTATGCAATCAGTGGTTAAATATTAAACTATTGGCGGGAACTAAGGAAAACAGAACATCCCTGGGCTGACTTCAGAGCAGTTATTGATTTTCACAAGATGGAAATTGCTCAGATTGATAAATAACTTCAGGATGCTCAAAATGGGAGGGAGATAATCTCAGCGTGCGTCGGAGAAGATTTTCTACAGATATCCCGAACTACTCCTAGTTGTGCTTTCATTTTCAATTTCTCCATCACCTTCAGGATAGGGAATAGAAGACAGTGACCTCAACTATGATCTGATAGAGTTCATTCATTTCCTAACATTTAAGAATTTATTCCCAGTGAATAATTTTATTTTTCAAATCATCAAGAAAAAGTAGCACCAATTGGGACCGGCACCATTGATAATTCAAAAATCATCCTATTCCCTTGCATATGCCTATGTGACTTCAAAGACATATTAAGGAGAGTGAATTTAAATCCATCTTTGGATGGATTGGAGTTAACTTGGTGCTATGGCTTTAACCTGTTTCTTAGCAGTGCTGCCTAATGGTTAGAACACTGGCCTGGGAGGCGGAAGGACCCGGATTCTAATTCCTACTCCACCACTTGTCTGCTGTGTGACCTTGGGCAAGTCACTTCACTTCTCTGTGCTCCAGTTACCTAATCTGTAAAATGGGGGTTAAGCTCCCTCTGGGACATGAACTCTTTCCAACCCGATTAGGTTATATCTAACCCAGAGCTTAGAACAGTGCCTGACATATAGTAAGTGCTTAAGAAATACCATTAAAAAAAGAATAACATTAACTGATTCACTACCAAGCTAATAATACGGGGTATTGAGAAATCAGGTTTCTTTTTTTTGCAGGAATTCACAGGAAGGGCTGGAAACTATTATTGAATTTATAGAAACAAGCCAGGATTGCTTCCTCATGCATCCTCTTATTTGTCCTAGGCCATCTTTGACTTACAGTCGCTGCCGGGGAATGATGGAGGGCTTACACTCTACTCTCATCCTGTCCTCTGCTTGCTTGGATTCTAGGGACCGTTCTTAGACCTTTCACAGTGAAAGTGGAGGAAGTAAAACAAGACAGAAGAGTAGATAAATGCTCTCAGGAAATCAGGTCTTGTCCGGTCTTATGCAGTCAAGTAGTCTCCGCCCCATAACAACTCCATGGAAGCATCTCTCCAAGAACACTCCACCTCCATCTGCAATCGTTCTGGTAGTGTATCCATAGAGTTTTCCGAGCAAAAATACAGGAGTGATTTACCATTGTCTTCTTCGTGAAGCAGCGTGGCTCAGTGGAAAGAGCCCGGGCTTTGGAGTCAGAGGTCATGGGTTCGAATCCCGACTCTGCCACATGTCTGCTGTGTGACCTTGGGCAAGTCACTTAACTTCTCTGAGCCTCAGTTACCTCATCTGTAAAATGGGGATTAAGACTGTGAACCCCATGTGGGACAACCTGATCACTTTGTATCCCCCCCAGCGCTTAGAACAGTGCTTTGCACATAGTAAGCGCTTAACAAATGCCAACATTATTATTATTATTATTTTTTGGTGCGGTAAACGTTGAGTCTCCGCCCTCGACTCTCTCCCATGCCGCTGCTGCCCAGCACAGGTGAGTTTTGACTTGTAACAGATTGTCTTCCACTCGCTAGCAGCTGTCCAAGTAGGAATGGAATGGGTATGCTTCTGCTTGACTCTCCCTCCTGTAGTCCAGACTGGTCCAGCACTGGAAACTCTCCAGGTGCGATTCTGAGAGGGTAGGAAATCAGGTAATTGAGTTCAATCAATGAGGTTAGGGATCGTGTCTTCCAATTCCATTGTATTATTATACTCTCCCAAACACTAAGTACAGGGCTCTGCTCATGGAGAATGCTTAATAAAAACTTTTGATCATAACAATATTGACTGTGGCATTCGTTAAGCACTATTTTTCTACCAAGAACTATACTAAGTGCTGAGGTACAGATACAATAATAATAATAAAAAAAATGGCATTTATTAAGCGCTTACTATGTGCAAAGCACTGTTCGAAGAGCTGGGGAAGTTATAAGGTGATCAAGTTGTACCAAGGGGGGCTCATAGTCTTCATCCCCATTTTACAGATGAGGGAACTGAAGCACAGAGAAGTTAACTGACTTGCCCAAAGTCACACAGCTGAAAGTGGCATAGCCGGGATTTGAACCCATGACCTTTGACTCCCAAGCCCGTGTGCTTTCCACTGAGCCTCGCTGCTTCTTGATACAAGATAATCAGGTCACATATAAGGCTCACAGTTTAAGCAGGAAGGAGAACAGGTATCGAATCCCCATTTTTGCAGATGAAGGAACTGCAAAACTTGATATTGTTTATATCTTTGACTAGAACAAACACTGGTTATAGTGACTATATGAAGTCAATGTAATGAACTCATTATATTGAGCATGGCCTAGTGTATAGAGCACAGACCTGGGAATCAGAAGGACCTGGGTTCTAGTGCCAGATTCACCACTTGTCTGCTTTGTGACCTTGGGCAAGTCGCTTCACTTCTCTGTGCCTCAGTAACCTCATCTGGAACATGGGGATTAAGACGGTGAGCCCCAGGTGACATGGGCTATGTCCAACCTGATTAGCTTTTATGTACCCTAGTGCTTAGTAGAGTCCCTGGCACATAGAAAGCAGCTAACAAATACAATAAAAAAAGATTTTGATTGTATCTGGGAAATTTACTTGATGCAGACAACCAAACTGGATAATTTAGGAAAAATGCTCCACTCTGAAGCCTGAATTATCCAATCTGATATTCTTCACTGCTTAATATAATTGCCAAATTTTCACCTTAAAATTTATAGACACAATTCATATTACCACAAAAAGTGAGTTATCATTGATCCATCTCTCACCAGCCAGTAGCAAATGGATTAATCAAATATCCCTCTAATTAATTTCCTGCTCTTTAAATGGACTCAAAAGCATTCTCCAGAAGTGACCTTGTGACTATAGTTCTTAAACTCTCTAATGTTAGGTATTCACCTTTGGTGAAAGCAACATAATCTTATTATTTTAACCATAGCTTTCTACTGTAGCTTTGCTTTTTCTTCAACCATTATATACTTCTGTTCTATAGGGTTTAGAAGGCCAGAGGATTATATGTGCTTTTACATTACACTGAACTTCACCTTGCCTTTATTATAGTTTTATGAAGCTCTGTCAGCACATTTTTTTCATCAACCACAATACTTCTGGTATTTCCTGCATTTACTACTGTCATAGCTGGGATGCAAAGGATGGCCGTGAAAATTAGAGGCCAAAAGAAGTATATCCAAGTAATAGGGGATTGAATACTCAATTGGAATTACATTCTTATTGCTCATAGCCTGATTTTTGAGTGCTGCTTCAGCTTCTTTTAGATCTCAATCCATGCATGGCTCAGTGTTATAAGTGTTACACATAGCTATGAATTTTAATTTAAATAAGAGTCTTCAAAACAATAGCCTGTCAGGTAAAAGCTCTAGTCATTATCATCATCATCATCATCATCATCAATCGTATTTATTGAGTGCTATGTGCAGAGCACTGTACTAAGCGCTTGGGAAGTACAAATTGGCAACATATAGAGACAGTCCCTACCCAACAGTGGGCTCAAAGGAATGTTGCCAAATGGCATCACCAAAGGTAGTGATTATGGACTCCTACCCTGGTAGAGCCACATGGGTGAATTTGAGAAAATTAGATGGATCATTCAAGCAAAAGTAAGGTTTAATTTTAACTAATGAAACTCCATTTTATATTTCACTTCCTTTTTGGCGACCTGATTTTTAAGGTGAGTTGGAGGCTCCCATTGAGAATGAAGGACCATTCTGGGACCAGGAACCTGAAAGAAGGAATTGAGTGAGGTGATGGTGGCACCCCAAAACTCATACTCTTTCTCATACTGTCACTCATCCTCCCACTGGAGCGCAGAGTGAAACAAGTGAGTAAGTGGGGAGGAATGCAGCACACTGAGAAGTATACACAATGTAAGGCCTGTTTATGTCTGTCATCTCTGTTTTATTATAATCTCCCAAGTGCTTAGGATAGTGCCCTGCACACAGTAAGTGCTAAATAAATGTCACTGATTGATGATTTCCAAAGTGGAGCGGGGGAACGCCAACACTGCCAACCCGGCAGGAGGTCTTCCTGAGACCATGTTAGCAAGCTACTTTTTTTTTTTTCAGAATTCTTACTGGGCTTGTCCACCCGGAATAACCTGCGGTTGAGAATCTTCATACTTAAGGCCTAGTCCCTTCAGGCATTCACCCCATCTGCAAACCCAGGACTAGAAACCCTGATGCCTGACTCTAGTGCTTTTTCGACTGGATGAACACCAGGATTTCTTTAGCTGTCATGAGTGATCAACAACATATTTAAAACCACAGCATATTCAACAATAGTCTGTTAGTATAAATAAACACTAGACTATATGGTCAAGCACTGCACTAAGCTCTTTGTGGGAAGGGAACGTGTCTACCAACTCTGTTACATGTACAGTGCTCTGCCCACAGTAAGTGCTCGATAAACACAATTGATGGATAAAGATCTACAGAAACTCTGCATGTTTACCATCTCTCCCAAGCACGTAGTACAGTGCACTGCACATAGAAGGACTCAATTTATTGAGTCCACCCGATTGATGTCCTTAGCCTGGGAGGGATCACAAAGGACAACCGAAAATGGCACACCAAAACCTGCAAGTAGATTCAATGTGGTTGCAAATGTTTATCTTCCCTTGGTCACACTTGTCTTCTAAGGCAACGTCACAAATCAAGAAGAAGGTATACGTGTGTACAGAAAGGATAGCAATAACTTTGCTTTTTAAGAGATTATGGTGGTGTGAAAATAATTTGATTCTGTGAAGGCAGATGTATTATATTTAACACACACACATTTATAATTGCTGTTTCATTTTGACTCATGTCTTTTTAAGGCAGCATTTAGATACTGAAGCCTGACCCAATAGATGTAACAAGGAATGTCCTGTTTCTGTACACTAGATCTTCAGGAAAGAGATCCCTCTGGTGGTAACACTGCATTGATATGATATATATATTGAGGGAAATAGAAAATGGTGCCCAGAGAAATGCCTGGTGAGTGATTAAATTTGATTTGGCTCACCTGATTCTATTCACAAATATGATATTAGGACTACTATATTAGGACTACTCTCACTACTTACACACTTTTCCATTTAATTTTCCCTGGGTTTCAGGAAAAGTATGGAAATGCTATTGGGACTATTTTTAAAAATATACAGCTTCCAGAAAAGAAACCATACCTACCCTTCTGAATTCATTTTTTTTTAAGGAAAATTTTCTACCTCTATCTCTACCCAATGATGCCAATTTCTAAACAATCCATTCACCAGTTTTTCCTTGGCTTCTAAATACCACAGGCACAATGAATGGCAGAGAGTACAAGTAGCTGGGAAGGAACTACCGTTGGCTGTAGTCTTAATTTTCATTAAAGGTCTTAACTGCCTACTGTTTGTGAATGTCTTTTCCCATTAGCTTGGCACTGCTTATTCATTCATTCAATCGTATTTATTGAGCGCTTACTGTGTGCAGAGCACTGTACTAAGCGCTTGGGAAGTACAAGTTGGCAACATATAGAGACGGTCCCTACCCAACAGTGGGCTCACAGTCTAGAAGGGGGAGACAGAGAACAAAACCAAACATATTAACAAAATAAGATAAATAGAATAAATATGTACAAATAAAATAAATAAATAGAGTAATAAAAGCTTAATGCTTTTCACCAACAAATGCATGTATTTAATCAGGTTCTGCCTAAACATGTTGTGGGAGTCTATTAGCGGTTGAAATATGATTATTATTTTTTTATTTTATATTTGCCTAGGAGGTATTAGCAATGGGTGCATTTACATTAATGTCATTAAAATATTAGTATTAGAATTAATTTAGGTATAATTCATTCGTGTTCCACTTAAGATATGCCTTACATATGACTGAAATCATCTTTTTACAAAAGCTATTTAAGCAGTGAAATTCTAAAAAAAGACACATTGAATCTCACTCCAAACTGCAAGATGTCTTGTCATATAATTGGTAGTGCTACAAAGTATGTACTATATCCATTTACTGTGTAAAAAAGATTGTTCTCTTCAATTAGAAGTTGGAAGGAAATAATATTTATTTGTATCATATATTTTTCCACAGCTAAATGTTGGACCACAGAATTTTAGAAGACTAATGGTGAAAAAAGCAATTAAGGTGTTGATAGTTTCACATTTTTCTCAAGCATTGCATTGCATTCATTCTTTTCCTTTTCTCTCCTACACTTTAAGAAGTATCAATACTTGACTAGTTTTAAGAGGTCCAGAATGCACTATTTAAATTTTTAATAGTTTGTTGTCATTTGGTGATATCTTTTTATTTTTTCTTCTTGACATCACTTGAGAAGCAGCTTGGCTCAGTGAAAAGAGCCTGGGCTTGGGAGTCAGAGGTCATGGGTTCTAATCCCGGCTCTGCCACTTGTCAGCTGTGTGGCTTTGGGCAAGTCACTTAACTTCTCTGTGCCTCAGTTACCTCATCTGTAACATGGGGATTAAGACTTTGAGCCCCACGCAGGACAACCTGATCATCTTGTATCCCCCCCAGTGCCTAGAACAGTGCTTTGCACATAGTAAGCACTTAACAAATTCCATTATTATTATTATTATCACTTTGATAAATTTGAGATTATTATTTGTCTGCCTAGGAATGCAATCATTTATGTAACTAATGTGAAAGTCTTTAAATAATGTTGTTTTATTACTAAAGATTAACATTGCATTCTCTCATATTTTATGCAAAGTGCAAGAATAAGAAATACTTAATTGAAGGAGTGAGTCCCATGTACGTCAGGGATTGTGTTTGATCTGGTTCTATTGTATCTACCAGTGTTTGGCAAATACCACAGTTATTATTATGGAAAAAGTTAACTCCTTTGACATTTATATCGTGAGCATTATATGTTTCCCTACTTCCAGAAGGGATGAATCTGTAGAGCAGTGATAGCCAGCCTACATACATATTGACTTTGTAACTTTGATCAAGCAAGCTCCAGGATCCATGGGAAGAAGTTGTGGGAAGAAGCATGTCTCAATCCTTTAGCTTTCCTGACTTTATTCCTATAAGCACTCACTCATTCTTTAAAACTACTACTACTAATAAGGATTGTAGTATTAATCGATACTGTGCCAAATGTGCCAATTAATGTGCGAAACATTTTTTTTAATGGTATTTGTCAGGCTCTTACTATGGGCCAGGTTCTGTAGTGGAGAAGATACAAACTAATTATGTTGGGCACAGTCCCTGTCCCACTTAGAGGTTACAGTTTCTTAATCTCCATTTTACAAATGAGGTAAAAGAGACACAGAGAAGTTAAGTGACTTGTCCAAGGTCACACAGCAGCCTGACCCCCAGGCCTATGCTTTATGTGCTACACCGTGCTACTTCTCATGTAGGAGGGCTTCCCAGACTGAGCCCCCTCCTTCCTCTCCCCTCCTCCCCCTCCCTATCCCCCCCGCCTTACCTCCTTCCCTTCCCCACAGAACCTGTATATATGTTTGTACATATTTATTACTCTATTTATTTTACTTGTACATATTTACTATTGTATTTATTTTATTTTGTTAATATGCTTTGTTTTGTTGTCTGTCTTCCCCTTCTAGACTGTGAGCCCGCTGTTGGGTAGGGACCGTCTCTACATGTTGCCAACTTGTACTTCCCCAGTGCTTAGTACAGTGCTCTGCACACAGTAAGTGCTCAATAAATACGATTGAATGAAGTGCCAGAGTAGATGCAGTCCCTGTCCCACATAGGGCTCAGGCTCACAGTCTATTTAGGACAGATAACAGGAACACATCCCCTCAATAATCAATCCAGTTTCTCATTTTGGAACATTCCCATTTGTATCATTTGCTATTTCCCATCTTTTTCTGTATAGTCATTATCTTTTTTTGTAACATTAACAGAGGATTAAATAGGTATTCCTATATGTTTTTATGAAAGTTAAAGAACAAATTATTTACTTTAGGGTTGAAATCCAAGTGCCCTGGTGACACAGATGGAGAGGGAATGGGGAAATGAGGGCTTAGTTGGGGAAAGCCTCTTGGATATGTGATTTTAGTATGGATTTAGTATGGGGAGAGTGGTGTTCTGTCATATATGAAGGGAGGTGGAGTTCTAGGATAGAGAGAGGGGTCGGCAGTGAGACCGATGAAACTGATGTTCGGTGGGCAGGTGTGTGTTAGAGGAGCTAAGTATGTTGAATGGGTTGCAGTAGGACCTCAGTGAGATACGGTAGAAGGAGGCAATCTGATAGGCGTACTTTAAAGCTGATGATAAGGAGTTTTGGTTGATGCGGACGTGGATGGCTAACCACTGGAGGTTCTTGAGGAGTTGAGAGATGGTGGAATGAACAATATATTCTTTTTAGAAAAATTATCCGTGCAGTAGAATGAAGTAAGGACCGAAGTGGGAAGACACAAGAGCGAGGGAGGTAAGCAAGGAGGCTGATAGAGTAGACAAGCAAGAAATGATAAGTGCTTGGATCCGTGATGCAGCAGTTGGATGGAGAGGAAAGGATAGATTTTAGAGATGTCATGAAGATAGAACAGATTGGTGATGGATTGACTGTGTGGGCTGAATGAAAGAGATGTGTCGACGATAATGCCAGGGCTGCGAGCCTGTAAGACAGGGAGGATTGTAGTATTGTCGACAGTGATGGGAAGATGAAGAGTTCTGCTTTGGATGTGTAAATCTGAGGTGTCAGATGGACAGCCAAGTACAGATGTCCGGAAGGCAAGAGGAAATGTGAGACTGCAGAGAAGGAGAGAGGTCTGGGTTGGAGAGATAAATTTGAAAATCTTCCACATAGAGATAGGATAATTGAAGCTAAACAGCAAATGAGAGCTCTAAGGGAGCAGGTATAGATAAAGAAGTGAAGTGGACCCAGAATTGAGGGACTGCCACACAGTTAGAGAATGGGAAGCAGAGGTGGAGTCTGTGAGATAGACTAAGAAGGAGAGCTCAGAGAGATAGGAAGAGAACCTGGAGAGGACAGTGTCAGGGAAGTAAAAGTTAGATAATTTTTCTGGGTTAAGGTGGTGGTCTACAGTGTTGAAGGCAGGTAAGGGGTCAAAGAGAAGTGGGGTGGATTAAAGGACACTAAATATGACAAGGAGAAGGTCACTGCTGCTCTAAAAGAGGGCAGTTTCCATAAAGTGAAGGAAGCAGAAACCAGATTGTTAATATAGTCACAGTTGTGATTCTGCTCTATGGACCCATCCTCCCAGCCCTCACTGTCCCAAATGTGAAGAGTAACACATTGATCTAATCACTTTCAGGTGAAAAAAAAATCATGAAGAACCACGGAAATAATTTGCTGGAGCAAACACCCAATTAAGGCCTCTTAATTCCCTTAGTTATTTCTCAACGTTAGTCACAAACATTCATAAACATACAGAATAAAATGCAATCTAGAACTCTGGTATTTTTAAGCCCCATAAAAATGGGATGCAGATATTTTTATAAATTGGAATAGTCAACTACCTTTTATATTTTGCAATTATTCCTGAATTGAGAAATCTTAAATTTTCATAGCATTATTTTATTCTTTAATTCTCTATTTTATGAACATAATATATTGGACCATAATTTGAGCTAGATTTGCAAAAGACTGGATGTTTTAAAATGAACACAGATATTTCCTTTTAGTAAACATATTATAAGTGAATGTGATTTTCCTTGCCTAGAAAATTTCTGTTTCTTTTCTCTCTGAATGGCAAAAGTTCATTAGCAGCATATCATATTGCTTTCTTCCCTGCTAAATTAGGAATATTTACGCTATACAGTGTTGAAAACTGCACGGCCATACTTAAAATGATGCTAACACACATGCTTCACTCCATCATACAGTGAAAAGTGCAAAGAGAGATGAGAACATACAAGGTAAAGAGAAAAAAGGAAGGGAGATAATGTTTCCATCTGATGGGTAAATGAAGCTTACCTGGCTATAGTCACCCCTGTAAGAACCTACTCTCCTTGCTTCTTTCTTTCCAGTTCCTCCAATAGCTCAATTTGGCAAACGCTTTTTGTCTCTATTTTTTGTTACCCACTGAGGACAGGATCCATGTCCACAGCTCTTCATGCAGTTTTCAATGAATGAGGATGGTCAATAAATGTAACTAATCAGTAGCTATTACTACAGTAATATGGTAATAATAGTAACACCAACAATACTTCTGTTACTGCTAATGATAATAATATTTGTAAAGTCCTTACTCTGTGCCCAGTACTGTTCTAAGTGCTGGAGTAGATACACAATAGTCAGATGAGACATATCCTCTGTTCTAAAAGTGAGGAAGAATGGGTATTTAGTCCCCATTTCATAGTTGAGGAATTGAGGAACAGAGAAGTTGAGTGACTTGCCCAATGTCACACACCTGGGAAGTGGCAGAACTGGGATTAAAATCGGATTCCCTGACTCCCGGTGTGGAGGATGGTACTTCTCTAGTACATTCTTGCCTCAGAATTCCTGGCTAAATAACATAATCTCGGGATACCTCTGTCCTTTCCTGGCACTTTTGTTTTCTTCTCTCTTAGCACTAATAATTAGCTCTTAAATTGATCTGTTTTGGGAGCTACAACAAACAAAATAGGATCAAGAGAGTTAAGGGATTTTTGTTTCTTCTTCCCACCTGCTTTCCCAGACCCATTCCTGCAACAGTGGTCTCTCCTGGGCTTCCCCCTACAACGAACCATATGGCAGCTTCAAATATTTTCAGATACTGGACATAATCCTGCAGTCTTGACCTAGACAAAATTCCAGTTGAAGAATTCAGGGGGAGCTTTGCTTCGTGAACACTGAGTAGCTGTGGCCACTGAGTAGGTCTGGAGACAGTGAGGTAGTCTAAAAGAAATCCAAAATAGCAGGAGTTATTGAAATAGTATTCTTATTTTAAATTCCCTTTAATAGATAACAGTAAAGTGATATTCATTTTCAAATGTCTTTTCTCATCTGGATCTGTGACAGGATGACTTTTCTTACCCTGTTGGTAAGAAAAAAGTATCAGCGGTTACTTTGGAGAAAATATTTTGGTATATAACACAGCCTTACTGCACTTTTAATGTGATTTCTCTTCTGTTAAACACTGTTTGGAAAGAGAAGGAATTTGCTAAAAATGAATTGCTCCTGTAAATGATCAAAACAAACTTCTATAAAATACCTACCACATTCTTCATTTGGTAAAAGAGTCATGAAAAAGTGAATCCACAAATGTAACCCGAACAGCCAAAATATACTTAGTAGGTGTCAAGCACTTTTCTAAACCCTGGGGTAGATACAAGTTAATCAGGTTAGACACGGTCCCTGCCCAGAAGGGGCTTACAGCCTAAGAAAGGAAAAACAGGTATTGAATCCTCATTTTACAGATGATGAATCTGAGGCACAGAGAAGTTAAGTGACTTGCTCAAGGTCACACAGCAGGCAATTAGCAGAGCTGGGATTAGAACCCAGGTCCTCTTTCCACTAGGCCACATTGCTCCTCATGCCTAAGTAACTTGCACAATGGTGGGATTGGAATCTGAACCTTTCACGAGAAGCAGTGTTGCCTAGTGGAAAAACCAGGAACCTGGGAGTCAGAGAACTTGGTTCTAATTCCAGCTCTGCTGTGTAACCTTAGGTAAATCAATTAACCTCCCTGTGCCTCAGTTACCTCATCTGTAAAATGAAGACTAAATCCTCCTCCCTCCAAATTAGAATGTGAGCCCCATGTGGGACAAGGACTAAATCCAATCTGATAAACTTTTACAACTTTTATCTATCCCAGAGATTAGAACAGTGCTTGACACATAGTAAGCGCTTAACAAATACCATTACAGAGTGGCTCAGTGGAAAGAGCCCGGGCTTGGGAGTCAGAGGTCATGGGTTCTAATGCCAGCTCCGCCACTTGTCAGGTTTGTGACTTTGGGCAAGTCACTTAACTTCTCTGTGCCTCCGTTACCTCATCTGTAAAATGGGGATTAAGAGTTTGAGCCCCATGTGGGACAACCTGATTACCTTGTACCCCCCCAGCGCTTAGAACAGTGCTTTGTGCATAGTAAGCGCTTAACAAATGCCATCATCATTATTATTATTATTATCATTAATAAAAAAAGCTCACACACCACTAGTCTCGGCTCTGACATTATCTCAGAAGCCGTAACACAGCAACCTGTTATCTTGGTTAACAGAGAGCATTGTAGGCACTTCTGGCATTTCGGGCCCAATTCCCAAACCACTGTTCCCAGAATCCAGACAGGCCAGCAGTATGGGAGCAAATGGGCTTTCAGCACTTCAGGTCACCAGCTTTCAATTTGGCTACTCCATGGCCAATCAAGAAGCGTACCAAGAAAGCCCACCTTATCTATGAACCTGCTTGCTTTATTTTCACAAATTAAATCTAGCATTATCAAGGCAAACTGTGCTGAATTACAACTAAAACTACTAGTTACTATGTCTCGTTGAACAGGACGGAAATTGAAGCAGGGATTGCAATGAATTATTAAGTATTATGCAAAATCCATTTTGATTTTTTTTTCCAAACTGCTGTTCAGTTTGCCTGTGTAGACACAGCCTTGATTTCTTTTAGGTTCTGGAGTCCCTGTTTTCTTCTTGACCAAGCTATTGGTAAGGATGGAATTATTTTAATCATGCCTTGTCTATATTTATTTGCATTTGGAAGATGCATCGAGAAGTTTTGAGAGATTGGAAATATAAAATAGTGTATTAGAATAAAATGGCATTGGCATAATTCAGAAGTTTCATTTTGCAATTAAGTCAAAAGACCTGTTTATTTTCTGTGAAATAATGGGTTGTTCTAAACCCAAACCTAAAACCTAAATGCCTAATCTCTACCTCTTCCCTAGTATCGCTCTTTACTAACCATAATTCCTGCTCTAATAGGTTCAGCGAATTGGTTTGTTCATGATTGAACAATGATTTTACCAATGTCAATGCAATGTACTGGTATATTCCCCTCTACCTTAGTCTTGTTTATCTCTCTGCCCACCGTTTACCTACATCCTCTCCCTCCTCCTTCATATATGACAGACCCCTACTCTCCCCACCTTCAAAGTCTCATTAAAATCATATCTCCTCCAAGAGGCCTTCCCTGATTAAGCACTCTTTTCCTCTACACCCTCTCCCTTTTGCATTGTTTATGAATTTGGATCAGTACCCTTTAAGCACTTGATATTCACTCCACTATGAGCCTAAAGCACCTTTGAACACATCTGTAATTAACCGATTAATCTATCTCCCCTTCTAGACTGTAAGTTCCTGTGGCAAGGGAATGTGGCTACCAATTTTCCTACAATAAACACTTAATAAATAGCATTGATTGATTTTAAGTGATTTACAAAATGAACTGCTTGGCATCATCTTCAAAAATGAAGGGCAGCTCTCTTATCTTCTCCTTGAGGTGGCAATTTTTACTTTATCTGCTTAGTGGATCCCTACCCTAGTAGCTGTAGTAGTATTTATTAAGTACTTACTGTGTGCAGAGGGCTACATTAAACTCTGAGATAAAATACTCAAGTGGGAGTTAGACCTAGTCCCTGGCCCTCATATAGGTAGGAATAGCAAATTATTATTATTACTACTACTATTTAAGCACTTATTATGTGCCAGGCACTGTATTGAGCACTGGGATAGATACAAGGTAATTGGGTTGGATACAGTCCCTGTCCCACATAGGGCTCACAGTCTTAATCGACAAATTCGGCATCAAATTTAATTTTTGTGGGTCTGATATTTAAAAACTACTCCCAAAGTTGAATTAAGAAAGACACCAAAGTTCCTGATTTTGGCATGAAGGCATGGTTTTTAAAAATAGGAGAAAATGGTAGAGCAATGTGACAGGGCTCATGTCGATTTGAGCCTTGTAAGTGCAGGAGGGATGTAATGTAAAATCTCCTCAAGTTCTCTCAGCCTTCCTGCTGCGAATACTAACAAGGGTGCAACTACACTGTATTATGTTGACTTCTTAGTGGTGAAGTGACACTGCTCGCTACCTTACAAAGGCCAGCAGTTCTCTAAAGGGGCTGAATTTGAAACAATGCCCACAAAGTGAAAGAGTCTGTCTCCCATGACCTCTAAAACAAGAGGGTCACCAGCCCCCAAAGGAGAAGGCATAGCTATGTCTTGACCTCTCTGCTGTGATTTGTCATATTGGAGTCCGCAACCGTTATACACGGCAATTGAATTTGAGAAACTTTGGTCCAGAAAAAATGATGTCAGGGTTTTAAGGGTACGATGAGTCTGATCCAATTCAGAATAGATTCACGTCTTTCATGTTTATAGGTGAGGCTACCGTCTGCCTGATTTCCCATGCTTCTTGTGTGGCTTTACTGACCAGTAAGAGGCTGGCAGCCCCTTTGACACTAGCTCTATGCACCATATGACCTTTGGTTAAAAGTAACCCTGCTTTTAGAATCCATCACTGTTACTGGCCCTCTCCCCCTCACTCCCCGCAACTGCATCTCTTCCATTCTAATCTGTTTACCTAGTGAAATTTGTTTGCTTCTGTAAATATCTGAGACTATACATCTCCAAAATATTTATTTGGTTTTACTTAATGAATCGGTCATCCTTATTCAGCATTTACTGTGTACAGAGCACTGTACTAAGTGCTTGGGTGAGTACGGTATAACAGAGTTGGTAGACATGTTCCCTGCCGACGAGAAGCTTAGTCTAAAGGGGGAGACAGATATTAAAATAAATTATGGCTATGTCCATAAGTACTGAGGGCTGATGGCTGCTGAATAAAAAATACAAATCCAAGCGCAAGGGTAACACAGAAGGAAAATGAGGGCTATGTTGATGTCTTGGAGGAGAGATGTGCTCTTAGTACAGTGCCTGGCATATAATAAGCACTTACCAAATACTGGAATTATTACTATGTGTTTTAATAAGGCTTTGAAGGTGGGAAGAGTGGTGGTTTTTTCACATATGAAGGGGGAGAGAGTTCCAGGTCAAGCAGGACATGGGCAAGGGGTCAGTGGCAAGATAGATGGGATCAAGATACAGTGAATGGGTTGGCATTAGAGAAGTCACGTGACTGTGCTGAGCTGCAGTAGGAAATCATCAAGGTACTCTGTAGCATTTCCCCTAGTGCCTAAAACAGTGTTCCGAGCTCAGCAAATTGTGTTAATTGACTTAATTAGCCCACTCTTTTGGTATCCTGCTACTGTCCATAGCAAACACATGATCGACTTAAGAAAGCTGAATCAGATAACTGTTAAGAACTTACTATGTACCATGCACTGAACTAAGTGCAGGGGTAGATACAAGAAAATCAGCTGACCACACAGTCAGAGAGCAATCAAGTATTTAATCCTCAATTTATAGATGAGGAAACTGAAACATAAATATTTTGTTGTCAAACAGTAGGCAAGTGGTGGAGCTGGGATTAGTTCCCTGTCTCCCAGGCCTGTGCCCTTTCCACTAGGCAACATTGTTTCTCATTTTCCATTATTATTCAGCATTTATTAAACAATCAGTCAACTTGAATTCAGTCATCTATTTTCCTGCCTAGGTATTTGGCTAAATTTCAATACCTGAAAACTCAAGAATTCCTGCTACGGTGATCATATGCAAAGGAGGGGCCTATTACTGACTTATTTTGTGAACCATGATCACGAAGGAGCAGGTGAGGAGCAAAACTTTCAAACTGGACTCCAGTTTTCCCCTGACCTTACCCACTTCTACACCAAAGAAACCCAAAAGCACCATGGTCTAGGCCCTAGGAGTCAGAGAACCTGGGTTCTAATTCCAGCTTCACCACCTGCCTGCTGTATGAACTTGGGCAAGTTACTTCTCCATGCTTCAGTTTCCTCATCTGCAAAACGGGGATTAAATCTCTACTCTCCTTCCCCTTTAAACTGTGAGCCCTATATCAGGCAGAGACTGTGTTCAACCTGATGATCTTGTGTCTTTCCTAGTGCTTGGCACACAGTAAGCACTTAACAAGTACCAGAGTTATTATGATAATTATAACATGCACTCCTTTGACCATACTCCCCTGTAGGAACCTGGGGAGCTGGAGAGAAGATCGCAGGTTTGGCAATTCAAGTCAGGACATTTTCTCAAACTGCTTTCTCTTCCTCTCTGGAAATTCTAGCTTGTGAGACATGACAAAACTTTGCCAAGTAACCCGCTCCCCACTCCTCTGGTGGGCTTCCCCAACAGTGTCATGCTCTTCTGGATTGCAGCTGCTGAAAAAGAACCGAGGTGGAGAAAATTAATTTTCTCTGCATACCCCTTACTCTTAAGGAGATTAAAAAGTTAGGAATGTTGGCTGGAAGAGGAAAGATGGGAGAAGGAAAATAAAAGAGGAAAGATAAAGGAACAGAGGTGTCTGCTTTTTGTTTTCTTTGTCAAGAATTTTTAAAAAAGCACATGCAAGGTGAAGTTTTGTAATGAATAAGTCAACATAAAGGTCAGCTTGAGCAGCACTTTGGTTGTGCAGGCTTTAACTGTATTTTACTCCGCTAGGCAAATGGAAGTCACGAGTAGTTCGGTTGAAACATCATATGGATTCTGGGAATTTTGGATGTTTTAGCCGGCTTCATCCATGACCTGTGTGTTGGACAGAAGTTTAGGGCGAGGGAAGTAAAGTATGTAAGTACCATCTGCTGGATCCACTAAGCAAAAGGAAGTAGAAAGTGAAACTTATACAGCTTTTTTTTTTTACAGACAAAATGCCAATGCAGAGTTACAGTATCTTTGTTAATGAGGATATGAAAAATGGGGGGCAAGTAAGGGAACAGTCAGCCCTTTTTATGAAAATTTTTCTAGTAGACTGCTTGGGCAAATCTAATTCTTAGCATCAGTTAATCTATCAGTGGTATTTAGTGAGTACCAAACTGACTGTAGGAACCAGTATGCTAGAAACAAAACACATGTTCCTTGCTCTCAAAGAGTTTACAATCTAAGTCACTGCTTGTGTGGAGCACCAAGCAAGCTTTACCCACAGCTTCCAGCTAGCATTGCAAGTCTTTCCAGACCCTCAATCATGCCCCTTCACTCCACTGTCTCCACAAAGTTTTGGGAATCCTCAGAGTCCTGGTAAATTGGAAGCAATGTGCAGGAAGCCCACATGCAGCAGCTGTTTATCAGAGGGGGGCACTTACTAGGCCAAATCCCATGGCCAAAAATGCAGGCATGCATGGACTGAACACAGTGTTTTGAGTGAAACGGAAGATGAATTTTGTTGAAGTCTCAGGATTTTTAGGTCACAGACATGGTCTAAAGACAAGGCCAGTACTATTCAAAGGCTAACAGAAATCAATAACATCTAATCAATAAACAAAAATGGGAAAAGAAGTATTTTTTCATAGGAGTCACTCTACCCTTTCTATTAAGTAGTTTGTTCAGTACTCCCCAGTTCCAGATGCATCAATATTTTAAGGTCTCACCCCTCAGTCACCACATTTTTAGTAGCTAAACCCCTGTAAACACCATCAATTCTTATTATTTAGGAACAGATTATCTAGTTGGTGGATTATCTAGCCCTTTGTTTGGTTTTTTCTTCTTCTTCTTTCCCACCGCCTGCTTTGGAAAATTTCAGTGCTCATTAGCACCTCCACCAGCAGGTGGGGGGAGAAGTTAAAGGATTCAATAATCCCCATCCCCCATTACTATGAACAATTGAGGATTGGCTGTAAAGGGGAAGGAGTTAGGCCTTATTGACCACACCTGCATGAGGAGTTTTTTCTTTTTTTGAAAATCACAGAAGAAAAAAATCACTTTGTCAGAATCAGCATGGACTAAACCTGCCTAGGCACTTACCTAACACTAGTATGGACTACACTGTATGAAAAAGTCAGTTTATACCACTATGTTACTAGTCCGGATTCTAGCTTGCTTCAGTATCCAATCAATCATTAGTATTTATTGAGCCTTTAGTATTTATTGAGCCTTTACTATGTTCAGCGCACTTAGTACAAAGTGTTTAGTACAGTGCTTTCCACACGGTAAGTGTTCAATACAAATGAATGAATGAAGTGTACAGAGAACTGTACTATAACCCAGTGACATCAACAAGCTGCCTGATTGACAGGCAGCAACTCCAGGCCTTCCATCCTGCCTGTCCCATCCCATTGACTTCATAGGTGGCCTCAGGATTCCACGATGAATTGAAACCAAAGAGATAAGTAGCAAAAAACAAATTGTTCATTGACTGAATTGGATGGCTTGGTGCTTTAAGAAAGGTGAAGAATCCCACTGAAATGATTTCAACCCGTAACTAGCCAGTCCGGTGCGGTGGGATGTATCAGAGGATGAGCCCGAAAATAATTTGCAGCTTGCTTTATTGACATAAAGAGTTTATGGAGTTGAGGAAGAAAGTAGTCTGATTACCTTATTTCCTGACTCCATAGAAACAGATGACCCTGGACCTGGATACCTTAAGTAAAACAAAAAAATACAGAGAATGTACCATGTAAAATGGGATTTTTTTTACTATAGCATTTCAGTACAGCAAAGTCATGAAATTGATTTTTAATCATGAATTTGAGACTGTATCCAAGGCGGCATGTTCCTTTTTTTTTCTGATTGAGAGAAAAACACCAGCACTGGTCATTCATTGATTTAGTTAGTCATTCAACAGTATTTATTGTACAAAGCCTCACTGTAGGCAAAGTAATGTCCTAGGGCCTGTGCAATGTTGCAAAGGAAGAAAGACTATTTTGGACCTTGGGAAGCCTACAATCTACTGGGAGGGGCTGGACCAGCATATATAAACAACCATAAATACAGATAAAGTATAATAACATCTACTGTAAAAGGTTATATACTGTAACAACTTGTTTCGGTAAATATATGCACACGGTTGGTGATTGTTGAAGGGACTGGAGACAGGTAGGGTTAATCTGAGAGGAAGAGGCTCTCGTAGTGTTTTGAAGAAAGGTCGATAGTTTGGGGAAAAGGAAGGGAAGGTTTTTCTGGTAAGGTTGAGAGCACAGAAAAGGGGGCAAAAAGTTGTGCTCACTAGAGCCTAGAGGAAAGACAACTAATTATTGCAAAGTTTAATCGATGTGAAAAAGAAATAGGCCGTGAGGGTGAAGGAAGGAGAGTGCAAGGGAAGCGTGGGGTTTGAAAATGGTAACACACACTCATGGAGATATGTATCATCCATTTCCCAGAAGGAATGTGGCAAATGTAGTGCAAAGCTTGCTTTCCTTGTGAGCATTCCCGGCTCCACCATTAGGGCCATATTTAAGAGGTGGGTTCTTAAGTGTGTAGATCTTCTATAGATAATGTGGCACTGGGCAATGAAAAGCGAACATATGAGGAGGCAGGAAGCACATGGGGTTGATTTAGGATTAGATCACGAATAAGGAAGGAGTAGCACTGTGGGAGGGATTGACAACATTTTCAGAAACAGGAAAAAAAAATCACCAGTTACTTCAGATTTTTCCCTCGGGCAATTTCCACTTTAGGTTCTCTCATAAGGACCTTCGCAAACCACAGGAGCCTCCTGGATTTGATCTGTAGGGGGCCCATCAAAATCACTGGGGAATGACATTTGTGGCAAAGTATGGTTTGTTTCTAGGTTTTTAATACCTTCCGATAGAATGGGGGAAAGACAACAGGGAAAGGAGGAAAGTTCGGCCCTTTTGCAAACAAAGATACGGTCTGACAGATGATTTTTTCAGATGATTTAAATTTCTCTTTCCTTGCAGAGTCAGAGATTGGGAAGAGCAGAATAAGATGCAGTGTGGCTTAGTCAAAAGTGCACAGGACTGGAAGTCAGAGGACCTGGGTTCTAATGCCAGCTCCACCAACTATCAGCTGTGTGATCTTGGGCAAGGCACTTAACTTCTTTGTGACTAGGTTCCCTCAACTGAGTTCCATGTGGGACATGGACTGCATCTAACCTGATTAGCTTGTTTCTGCCCAGTTTAGTACAGTGCCTAGCTTATAGTAAGTGCTTAACAAATGCCATTAAAAAGAAAAAGGAGGTGCCCAGTAGAATGTTTTTCTACATTCCACCCCCTTGTGCGAAAGTTCAGTCCAAGGACAACTCATTAACTCCCACTTGGGAACCTCAGTCAGGTAAGGTAGTAATTGTGATATTTCTTTAGCACTGGGGGAGATTCAAGATGATAAGGTCCCACATGGGGCTCACAGGCTAAGTAGGAGAAACAACAAATATTTAATCACCATTTTGCAGATGAAGGAACTGAGGTACAGAGAAGTTAAGTGACTTTCCCAAGGTCACACAGTTGACAAATCCCAGAGTTGAGATTTCAACCCAAATCCTGACTCCTAAGCCCACACTCTTTCCACCAGGCCAGACTACTTCTTATTCTGCTTTTTTCCATCCAGGACTCTCTCAGCAGAGAAACAAAGGTTTACAACATCTGAAAAAAGGCTTTTAACCTACCATTGGGAACAACTTTCACTTGGCAGGTCTGGAAGGGAGGGCTCTGTGCCCTGATGGGATTCTTGTAGACCACTGCCTGTTATGCCCTGGTGTTCATTATGAATGTATTATTATTATTTAAGTGCTTACTATGTATTGAACACTGCTGTAAATGCTGGGTTAGACACGAGGTCAGACACAGTCCCTGTGCCACATGGGGCTCACAGTTCATCCCACAAGAATCCATTTCTTCTGATTATCTCCTTCCCTCTGATATCACCCAGCCCAACGCTGACAGCTGGAGGGCACAGAGATGGGTTTACATGAGTGTCCTCTGTCCATAGTCTCTCTGGACAGATTGTCACTTTTGACGAGAAGCTGGCAATTTCTCCGCTCCCAAGGATAGGACCCTCCACGACATCTCAGGACTTCTGTACCATCTGGGCATTTGTGAACTCAGAATCACCTATAGTGCTTATGTACATATCTTACACCATTACTGACACGGTCAGATACACATCACCCCTTCCTCTTCCCTTACATCTGTTAATTTTTCTAGTGTCAGTCTTCCATGGCAAGAATATAAACTCTTGAGACTGGGAATCAGCTCCTTTATGCCTATTGCAGTCTCTTAAGTGCCTTATACAGTGCTCTCTGCCCAGGGTAGGAAAGACCACAGGCCTAGGAGTCAGAGGACCAGGGTTCTAAATTCCCTCCATCCCTTGCCTGTTGTGTGACCTTGGACAAGTCACTTCTCTGTGTCTCAGTTTCCTCAACTGTAAAATGGGGCTCGGATACTGCCTCTCCCTACTTGGATTCTGAGCCCCATGTGGGACGGGTTAAGTTGCATTTACCCCTGGGCTTCACACACTTAACACATAAAAAACAAACACTTAAATACGACCATGGCTCATTGGAAAGAGCACGGGCTTAGGAGTCAGAGGTCGTGGGTTCTAATTCCGGTTCTGCCACTTGCTGGCCGTGTGACTTTGGGCCAATCACTTCACTTCTCGGTGCCTCAATTGTCTCATCTGTAAAAAGGGCATTAAGACTGTGAGCCCCACGTGGGACAACCTTACTTTGTATCTCCCCCAGCACTTAGAACAGTGCTTGGCACATAAGCGCTCAATAAATACGACTGAATGAATGAATAAGCTCTTAACAAATACCATCATTTTCAACACTGAGAACACTGCTGGGCACAGAGTAAGAGTTTAATAAAAAAAATCTTTATTATTATCATCATCATCAATCGTATTTATTGAGCGCTTACTGTGTGCAGAGCACTGTACTAAGCGCTTGGGAAGTACAAGTTGGCAACATATAGAGACAGTCCCTACCCAACAGTGGGCTCACAGTCTAAAAGGGGGAGACAGAGAACAAAACCAAACATACTAACAAAATAAAATAAAATAAAATAATTACTAAAGAAGCAGCGTGGCTCAGGGAAAAGAGCACGGGCTTGGGAGTCAGAGGTCGTGGGTTCTAATCCCAGCTCTGCCACTTATCAGCTGTATGACTTTGGACAAGTCACTTAACTTCCCTGTGCCTCAGTTACCACATCTGGGAAATGGGGATTAAGACTGTGAGCTCTCTGTGGGACACCTGATTGCCCTGTATCTACCCAGTGCTTAGAACAGTGCTTGGCGCCTAGTGTTTAAAATACCAAAATTATTATTATTATTCCGATTGACCGTTCCGCATTAATGCCTCCGTCTCACCACCAGCCAGCAGGCGATGCCCACGGAATCTAGGGGGCAGCTGCCAATTAAGGGTGACGAGAAGTTAAAATACTTTTGTCAGTTCCCCTCCCCTGCCCCGTTCCCACTTCCCTTTTATTGTATTTTTTTTTTTTTTTTGTTGTTGTTCCTTAAACACCTTTCTCATTTGCCATTGCAAGAGTGGGGGTGGAGTGGGGGATTCCGTGCGGATCAGACTGAGGGAGCGTATCTGTTGCTGAATTGTAATTTCCCAGCGTTGAGCAGAGTGCTCTGCACACAGTCGGCGCTCAAAAAATTCGATGGAACCCCTCTTGGTGGGGTTGCGACACCTGTTCGCTCAATCGTATTTATTGAGCGCTGACTGTGTGCAGGGCACTGTACTAAGCGCTTGGGTCCAGTTGGCAGTCGTAGTGTTGCTCGGCAGGCTGCAACTCGTGCATTGCACAGCGTCTCCGCCCTCCCCGGGCCAGTGCGTGCATGCATACACACACACACACACACACACACACACACACACACACACACACACACATATACATGCATACACATACATGCATTCATTCATTCATTCGTATTTATTGAGCGCTTACTGTGTGCAGAGCACTGTACTAAGCGCTTGGGAAGTACAAGTTGGCAACATATAGAGACGGTCCCTACCCAACAGTGGGCTCACAGTCTAGAAGGGGGAGACAGAGAACAAAACCAAACATATTAACAAAATAAAATAAATAGAATAGATATGTACAAGTAAAATAGAGTAATAAATATGTACAAACCTATATACATATATACAGGTGCTAGTCTCCCTGGACTCGATAATTCAGAAGGCACCGTTTCTTAGGACATTCATTCATTCATTCAATTGTATTTATTGAGCGCTTACTGTGTGCAGAGCACTGTACTAAGCGCTTGGGAAGTGCAAGTTGGCAACATATAGAGACGGTCCCTACCCAACAGTGGGCTCACAGCCTAGAAGGGGGAGACAGAGAACAAAACCAAACATATTAACAAAATAAAATAAACAGAATAGATATGTACAAGTAAAATAAATAAATAAGTAGAGTAATAAATACGTACAAACATAGATACAGATGCTATTCTCCCTGGACTCGATAATTCAGAAGGCACCGTTTCTTAGGACATTCATTCATTCATTCATTCAATTGTATTTATTGAGCTCTTACTGTGTGCAGAGCACTGCACCAAGCACTGGGGAAGTGCAAGTTGGCAACATGTAGAGACGGTCCCTACCCAACAGTGGGCTCACGATCTACAGCCTACTCCCCCCCTCTTTTAGACTCCCCCCTCCTTTTAGACTGTGAGCCCACTGTTGGTTGGGACTGTCTCTATATGTTGCCAATTTGTACTTCCCAAGCGCTTAGTACAGTGCTGTGCACACAGTAAGCGCTCAATAAATACGATTGATTGATTGATAGATAGAAGGACATGGACTCTGCGAGAATGTGATCCGGCGCCCTGTGGGATTTTACTACATTGACATTTTCAAAATTTTTTTTAAATTATAATGCATGCATCATAATTAATTAATTATAATCAATTAATTATATATAGAATTATAATATATAATATAATTATAATATATATAATATATAATTATAGTTTATTAATTAATTATATATACACATTTCCCATCTGCCGCCGCCTTTTCCGCGCTCCCCTAGGCCCAGCAGCTCCGTCGGTGGGGGTGCAGGCTGCCTCGGCTACCCGCCTCCTCCTCCTCTTCCTCCTCCCCCTCTCGGCCGCGGAAATGCAGAGGCGTGCATGCATACACACATATATACATGCATACACATATATACATGCATACACATATATACATGCATACACATACATGCATGTATGCATACACACCAATCAATCGTATTTATTGAGCGCTTACTATGTGCAGAGCACTGTACTAAGCGCTTGGGAAGCACAGATTGGCAACACAGAGAGCCAGTCCCTACCCAACAGTGGGCTCGCAGTCTAAAAGGGGGAGACAGAGAACAACACCAAGCATACTAACAAAATGAAATGAATAGAATAGATATAAAATAAATAGAATAGATCTATTTATTCTATTTAGAATAAATAGAATAGATATGTGTAGGCATACACCTACATGCATGGAGGCATACACCTACATGCATGGAGGCATACACCTACATGCATGCAGGCATACACCTACATGCATGTAGGTGTATGCCTACATGCATGTAGGTGTATGCCTACACATATTTATTTATTCTATTTATTCTATTCATATTTATTTATTCTAAATAGAATAGATATGTGTAGGCATACACCTACATGCATGCAGGCATACACCTACATGCATGCAGGCATACGCCTACATGCATACAGGCATACGCCTACATGCAGGTAGGCATACGCCTACATGCATGTAGGCATACGCCTACATGCATGTAGGCATGCACATATATGCATGCAGGCATGCACATATATGCATGTAGGCATATACATGCATGTATGCACACACATATATATGCACATTTCCCACCTGCCGCCGCCTTTTCTGTGCTCCCCCAGCCCCAGCAGCTCCGTCGGTGGGTGTGCAGGCTTCCTCGGCTACCCGCCTCCTCCTCCTCCTCCTCCTCTTCTTCCTCCTCCTCCCCCTCTCGGCCGCGGAAATACGGAGGCAGCCGAAAGGGGCGGGTAGAGTAGACTGGCCGCCCCGGAGGGGAGCTTGCCCGGTCCCGGGGCAGCGGAGCAGGGCTGGGCGGGGAGGAGAGGGGGCTACCATGGGGACCGGCCGAGCGGCTGCCGCGCCTCTTTGACTTGAGAAGGAAGAAGGAGCAAAAAGCCCGCCCAAACCAGGTGAACTTCGGTGGCGGGGAGGGACGCTGGATATAGCCTTTTAGACTGTCAGCCCACTGGTGGGTAGGGACTGTCTCTATATCTTGCCAACTTGTACTTCCCAAGCGCTTAGTCCAGTGCCCTGCACACAGTAAGCGCTCAATCAATACGATTGATTGATCTCTGTTGCCAACTTGTACTTCCCAAGCGCTTAGTCCAGTGCTCTGCCCGCAGTAAGCGCTCAATAAATGATTGATTGATTGATCTCTGCTCCCCTTCCCCGGCCAGCTCGGCCTGGACTCTCCCCACCTGCCCCCAACCAGGCCTTCTGTACAGTATTCCTCCCTCCGGGGGCGGGCCGCGGTTGGCAGCTCGCCCGTTGATCAGCCAATCAATCAATCGTATTTATTTCATTTTTCAAGGCCCTGCCGAGAGCTCACCTCCTCCAGGAGGCCTTCCCTGACTGAGCCCCTTCCTTCCTCTCCCCCTCGTCCCCCTCTCCATCCCCCCATCTTACCTCCTTCCCTTCCTCACAGCACCTGTATATATGTTTGTACACATTTATTACTCTATTTTACTTGTACATATCCATTCTATTTATTTTATTTTGTTAGTATGTTTGGTTTAGTTCTCTGTCTCCCCCTTTTAGACTGTGAGCCCAACGTTGGGTAGGGACTGTCTCTATAGGTTGCCAATTTGTACTTCCCAAGCGCTTAGTACAGTGCTCTGCACATAGTAAGCGCTCAATAAATACGATTGATGATGATGATTTAGTGAGCGCTTGCTGTGTGCAGAGCACTGTACTAAGCGCTTGGGAAGTACAAGGTGGCAACCTAGAGAGACAGTCCCTACCCAACAGTGGGCTCACAGTCTAGGAGTTGATAGGCCCCAGCCTCTTCGCCCCGCTCCCCGGGGGGTCGCCCCGTTTGTGCCCCCCGGGGCTGACAGGTGCTCCGACTCGCCAAGTGACCCGCCCACCCTCTCTGGGCCCGCGGTGGGTCGAGCGCCCTTTTTTTTTAGCCCCCCTCCTGCTCCTCCTCCTCCTCCTCCTCCTCCCATCCCCTCGCCCCTTCGACACATTTCGGGAGCCTGCAGATCCGGGGAAGCTGGTGCGGGGCCAGACTACGCTTTGATCCCTCCAGCAGAAAAAAAAAAAGCGCAGGAAAAGGGCTGGAGGAAAAAAAAAAGTTTTGGATGGGATGATGTGGAAACTACCCCGCGATTCCCCGCTGCCAGAGGAGGCTGAAGACTTTTTCTCCAGCGCAGCCTTCTGTGGGTGGTGGTGAAAAGGGGGCCTGGGGCTTGCCGAGCTGAAAGTCCCGTGTGTCTGTGTGATCTCTCCTCCCAAATCAGCCAAATGCTCCTCTTCGGGTTCCTCCTGCTGCTGACATCCCTCCCGGCCGGCCGGAGACATGGAGTCCAGGCTGAATCCAATTTGAGTAGCAAATTCCAGCTATCCAGCAACAAGGAGCAAAACGGTAAGCCCCTTTCTTAGTTGTTACCAGGCACGACCATGCATTTTGCGGTCTGTAATTAGGGAGGCCGGTGCCCGTCTTGGAGATCCGGCCCTTTGGGGGCTGCACAAGTAGCCAGCAACTTTGGAAGCCGCCCCAAAGCTCCGACAGGGTAATGCGAGGGCTCCGGCAGCTTCCCCAGCAAAAGAACATCCTGAGATGGGCAACGTCTCGCAGAAACGCCTCTTGCCAAAGCTTTCCCTGCCAAGGGGAGACTTCGCAAACAAACAGCCAAAAAAACTGGCTTTAAAAGTGAAGCCAGAACGAATGAGATCTGGCAAGGCTGACTCCTGCGTTTTGGTTTTTGCCAGTTAAGGAAACTTGTCAGGCCCTTACAGGAACTCTGTAGGTAACGGGGCACCAATTAACAGCCAAAACATAGAGGAAGTGGGTAAAGAAATCCAGAAGCAGGGTGGAAGGTTTTAGGACAACTTAAAATGTTGCTCTTTCTTTCGTGATTTTTTTTTTCTTAAACGTACCCTTGTACCCCAACCTCTCAACTCTCCGGTAGTGTGCTTTTTGTATGTGGTGGTGAATGAGAACTGCGTTTTCTGTGCTGGAAACGAGTTAATCCTGCATAGGAAATGAGAATTACTTTCAGCTTTCAAGTGTACCTGAAATGTTTAGAAAACTCTCAAATGCAAGTTCCCTTGGGCTGGGATTGCCCAGAGCAGGAGAAAGGCTCCTTTCATAAAGTAAGGGCAGCTTCAGGGTGTGTAATTTGCTTAGCCTCTGAACTCCATATGATTTACATTATTCAGATTTCTAAGGGTCTTTTCTCTTGATCTACCGTTATGAAATCATTTAAAAGAATAGTTCGCAAATGGAAATAATACTCCATGTGAAACCACAATGTGAAGGCAGAATGCTTAAAATTAGAATACTAAACACCCTGGTTTGAAGCATTGCCGGTTGCTAGAAAAAAAAGCGCGTGTTTTATGTTCGTGTGTCATTTCTTCAGCATGTAAGAATGTATGTCACCCCTTCAGTATGCAAGAATACCATTATTTTACATTTTCTAGGCCAAACCAACACAAATGCGTACCTTGAAAATCAGGGATGGAGTGTGTAATAGCTTCAAACCACAAAAACTAAAAATATAATTTTAAGGGCCATGGTGGTTCAGAGCTAACAGCTTTGAACTGGGGACTTCAGAAAGTGCTTCTCTAGACTTAAGTACTATGTGTTGAGTCATCTCTAAGACAAAAATGGATAAAATAAGGCTTCCTTGAGCCTTTGGCAGGCGTTATTGAAATTCATAGAATATGTGGCATAGCAGATGACCAAATTTAGCAAGGGAGATTAATATTGTTGCTCCATACTGCTCGCTAATGTGATGACATATGGCACCTGCAGGCTGCCAGGGCTTCTGATCAAAGAAGAGCCCGGGGATCAATCCCTAATCAGAGCAACTGCAGAGGGCCAGAGGAAAGTGATCAAAAGTTAGACCCAGCTTCACTCTGACAGGAGGAGTGATTAGACTAATCTTTATCTGTCTTTAGCTCAGGAGAATATCTGTAATATTTTCCTATAGGAATAACCACTTCCAATCAGATTAGAGAAGCTTAATGACCCAACTGCGGCATACCACTCCTTGCCTGAGGCACATCTGCCCCTTCCATCACTTGCTTCTTGAAATTCCCTCTGGGTTATCTCCCCTCCCCCATTCTCTGTCCCCTCCACCTGTCCCTCCTTCGTTCCAGGTGCCCCCCTGTGAACTCTCACCTCCTGTGCCATCCCAGTCACATATGACTCATGCCATTACCCATGTTTTATGTGTTCTCTCTCTCTTTATCTCTCTCTCTTTCTCTCTCCTCCTACATCCCCATCACCCTTATCCTGTATATCACCTCCGCTGGGCCTCATTATTCCTCCTGGCTATCAAGCCTGCAGACGGGCCGTTGATAAGTGAGGGAGCAAGAGAGGAAGAAAAAGAGCGAAGGTGATTTACAGGTCCTGCAGAGGTGATCTCATGAAATTGGGTTTCCTAGTTACAGACATGACCCAGGGGTAAAATGGCCTGGTTGCTGCCTCCTTAGCTGGCTATTTTTAGTCAAGTTGTTTTTAGTGCTGGGGGATTTAGAAACTGGTCTGAATGTGTAAGCAGTGGAGCGTTGTGTTGGCTAAGGTTCCAGATTTCAGCACATGATTGAGCTATTGGAGGATGCAGAGGACCTGGACATCACCAGGGGGCAGTGTGGAGCTATTTCCCCGCACATGCTCATGATGATCTTCTGCTTCACCACAGTTTCTAGATTTCACAATATGGTACTAGATGATATTTGGACATTACATGTTGGTGGTGGCCAGCGTTCCTGGGGCTGAGTAAAATTGTATTATTGTGCTTTGGTTCATTTACTGATTTGATTGCATCATTACACAGTGCCAGTGTTTCTCTTACTACCAGAGTAAGGACCGTTATTAACTTCCTACTAATTTTTGGTGATCCCCATTCTGTTTGAACATTCTTTTTCCTCTCCTCTGTGCCTCAGAGTTAATATTTACTGCTGAGTAGTTGAGTATATATCTAGAACTGTTCTGGCAGAATCATCTGGGTCCAGAACCCCATAGCCCAGACCAGGTTTAAAGGTCTGAGGTGGGGAAAAGTGATTGTACGCCCAGGAATAATCCAGCCTGAGATCTGGGGAGGATAATTGTTCCCAGAAAGGCCAACGTGAGGGTTTGACTTCTCTGGTGTGACCCCTGGAGTCATTTCAGTCTAAGGCCTCAACCTCAGACCACGGCTGGTACAATGTCCCTGACTTTTTGGGAACCCCCTGATTGGTCTTGTTTTGATGAAAGTGCTCCTTTTCCTGTATTTCTCACCCCACCATCACTTTCCCTCCTTGTTTGTCAGCTATAACTAGTATAGGATTGAATTTAGAGGTTTAACTAAAACTGGAGTGGCCTTGGAAACCCAGTGAGCTCAACAGGTGTTGGCACTTGAACATTTGAGGGCATGTCCAGGGGAATAACACTTAACATTTCTTTTTTTTTTTTTGTAGTATCTTAGGACACTGGTCTGTCTTTTGTTTTTTGTGTTTTGTTTTTGTTTTGTGGGGGGTTTTTGTTTGTGGTTTTTTTTTTTTTTCGTGGGCATGGCCTAGTGGAAAGAGCATGGGCCAGGAAAGCAGGACTTGGGTTGTAATTCCAGCTCTGCCACACGTCTGCTGTGTGATCTCAGGCAAGTCACTTAACTTCTCTGTGCATCAGTTACCTCATCTGTAAAATGGGGATTAAGACTATGGGATGGGGACTGTGTTCAATCTGATTACCTCATATCTACCCCAGTGCTTAGAACAGTGCTTGGCACATAGTAAGGGCATGACAAATACCACAATTATTGTTACTCTGGACTTCAGCTTAGGGTTAATTTAGGGTGCTTCCAAGTAATTCCCGACCCTCATACAGTGTGGCCTCCAGCTCCTATTCCCTGTTTACCATGCTACAATTCTGGGGGAATGTGCTCAGTACTTTTGAGATCTGACTTAATGAAGTACATAGGAAAAGTGAATTTGAAGTTCTTTTTCGAGCCCTGGCATGGATTCGAGCTTTTCAGAGAAAAAACTGCTAGGGAATCCTTCTTTGATAATGATCAGATTCAGGGTATGTAGAAGGCAACAAAGAATAAAACTGCCCCACAAATTTAGAAACAGAATTTTAAGTAACTTAGACATGTAGCTATCAGTCAAACTTAAAAATTGGCACGTCATTCATTCAATCATATTTATTGAGTGCTTACTGTGTGCAGAGCACTGTACTAAGCGCTTGGGAAGTACAAGTTGGCAACATATAGAGACGGTCCCTACCCAACAGCGGGCTCACAGTCTAGAAGGGGGAGACAGACAACAACACAAAACATATTAACAAAATAAAATAAATAGAATAGTAAATATGTACAAGTAAAATAAATAGAGTAATAAATCTGTACAAACATATATACAGGTGCTGTGGGGAGGGGAAGGAGGTAAGGCAGGGGGGATGGGGAGGGGGAGAGGAAGGTGGGGGCTCAGTCTGGGAAGGCCTCCTGGAGGAGGTGAGCTCTCAGTAGGGCTTTGAAGGGAGGAAGAGAGCTAGCATGGTGGATGTGCAGAGGGAGGGCATTCCAGGCCAGGGAGAGGATGTGAGCCGGGGGTCGACGGCGGGACAGGTGAGAACGAGGCACAGTGAGGAGGTTAGCGGCAGAGGAGCGGAGGGTGTGGGCTGGGCTGTAGAAGGAAAGAAGGGAGGTGAGGTAGGAGGGGGCGAAGTGATGGAGAGCCTTGAAGCCGAACGAAACTAAAATAAACTTGGTTGGACCAATAACCAGCAGCATTCAGTGGCACATGGAAGTCTATCTGGGTAGGTATGTTCCCATTCTTTAGTTTAAAATTATTTTTGCTGTCAGTCAATCAAAAGTATTCAATCCTATCTCTTTCTGAACAAAATTTCTATGGTGATTAGAAGCCCTGGTCAGACTAGTTTAAACTTGATTTAATTAAAAGGGATTTTTACACTCTGCTGATTGTGTGGTGTTTAGCTAGAGGCAGATTTAAAACTCCCGTGAAGTTAGAAAAGTGGATTTTAAAATAAATCAACTTTTCCCTGTACCTTGACAATGATCTCCTGCTCTCATTAAAATACAGTATTGTATTTCAATTAAAGAACTAGTTGAGCCCAACATTAATATGAGCCCAACATTAATACATGAGATCCAGCTGGCAAATGAGAGTGTGTAATATTCAGGATCTACCCAGTTGGCCTACAATCGGGTCAACTTTTCATTTTGAGCGAGGGAACCTCCAGAGGGTCAGGCCAATGAGTGGAGAAAGTGGAACAAGAAAGTGAAAAAAGCAGGAAGTGCTGGGGTCAGAGTCATCCGGGAGCATCCATTCCCAACATGTATTCGGCCCCCAGACCATTCATTCAATTGTATTTATTGAGCTTGCTGTGGGCCGAGCACTGTACTAAGCACTTACTGTGTCCCCAGATGACCCACCAGTTTGGCAGTAAGATGGCCACTTGCCTTGCCACCCAGAGCGCCTGTGAGACTGAAAGGTAGAGTTGCCATCTTGGCCCCAATTTCCATTTTTCTCCTGCCATTTGTGGATAGGACAAGTCCATCTGTCTAAAAAGGTGTAGGAGCAAAACAAATGGTTTCATCCTTTCAACGCCAGTCCTATGGGAGTAATGGCTTCCGTCATTCCCATGGAGCTGCCACCTCAGTCAAGTTGCTTTTTATGAATATGATATCACAATGTAGATTTTTGCAGACAATTCGCAGCAAGTAAAACCCACAACTTGAGGGTGTTTTTCCAGGACTGCCAAAATGTTGGCTGCTGTGGGGCCTGTATATCTCCAAGATAAACTATTTAAAGTGATCAGCACTATTTTTCCTTTTGGCAGAGTTTATCTGGTTTGATTCGTGAGACCAAGTTGTAAATCTACCTGGCTCACAGAATTCTAAATGTTTGAAGTTTTACAAGACTTGCCCCTTTCATTCCTTTGAGTTGCATCTGAAAGATAAGATTTGTGATGTGAAGTCTCATTCTTGGAAAATTACAATAAAAATGACTGTTTAGATGGATTGCATGGATATGTGTTCCATTTGGAAAGAGAGAGGAGTTGAAGGTATTTCAATAGAGAATTAGCCCTGATAAAAGTTTTAAGAAAACTTTTAAATGCACCAGTACTGTATGTGACTCATTTTAGAGAAATGTCTTCCATCTTTTCCCCCAATGCATATCTGACTTATTCCTTTTACATTTTTCTTCATTCCTTCCTATCATCCACCTATATACACAGCCTTTTCTTCCTTCTTGCACTGAAGTTGAAGTAGATGAGTTAGTGTCTGATAGCTTTGGTGGTACTAAGAATGGGTCAATTTGCACTTGACAGTTTGCTCTTTCCCCCTCCTCATTTACCTCATTACCAATTTGAGCCCAGGTGATGTTGCTGAAGTGGGCTTGGCAGGTTTAAAAGCAGTAGAGCCTATTTGTAGGATCACATATAGGCTCAGAACACTTCATAGCTTCACTACATTTCTAGAATTGAAAGTCACTGAATTTAATTCCCCTCCCGCTCCCACCCCCCATGTATTTTCCAGTGCTTAGTACAGTGCTCTGCATTCATTCATTCAATTGTATTTAGTAAGCATTTACTGTGTTCAGAGCACTGTACTAAGCAGTTGGGAAAGTACAATACAACAATAAACACTGACAGTCCCTGAGCCCATGAGCTCACAGTCTGGGGGTGGGTAGGGGGAGAGCACACACTGAACACTTAAATGCTGTAACTATTCCCTCTGATACAGAAAGATGAAACAAAGTCCAATGGAGTAAAACAGGATTCCACAAGTGATTAGATTGGAATTGTTCCTCCATACATGATCGGGACCATTTTGGCTTATAACTCTAGTCTTACACTTATGATATTGGCAACTTTTTTTAAAAAATGATGTCAGCTCTGTGGGCAAGAATCTGGATGAAATGGGTGGTGTCTATGTGTGTTCTTGTTTGACAGTGAACAGTTAGTGTTTAGAAGGTATCCCTTTGCCCACAGCTTTATCCTAGGATATCTATGCTGCGAACCATAGTTCTCTGTTGCTTCTAATGAGCTACTACAGGTCTTGAGCTGTGTCTGGTCCATGGTTCTTCTAGTGGAGGCTTTGTTGGGTGAGGGAGTCTGAGGGCCCCAGGACACCAATGGTGACCAGGGATAAGTCATGTAATTAACCCTAGGAACTACAAAGAAATTTTGGGCCTTTTTCATTGAAGGAGGTGTGTTAAGCCATTCTTTTGGGAGTTACCCGTGCCTTATATAATCTATCACCTTTCCCTTTCATTGAAGAATGTGCTATAATTGAGCACTTCAGTCAGTACCTTTGCATGAGTTACCACAAAATATCTAAGGAGAGTTTATAAAAGAAACTGACACCACTAGGATATGGTCCCAGTAGAGGGTGAACGTTTCCTCTACTTCTTTCTCTTTTTCAATATCTTTCTGTAAATTTATCCATAGTGTCACCCAGTCCATTGATCAATTGCACTTCTTGAACATCTGCTGTGGACTGACTCCTTAAGAAAATACAAGAGTTAGAAGACTACCAGATCTGTCTTCAAGGAGCTTTCAGTTTCATAGGGGAAACATTTAATTTGCAGATAGGATGAATTAGAGTAGATAAGAAATGTTCTTAAATGCTATTGACGATGTGAGAACTAAGTGCTTAGATGACTGAAAGGGGTCAGTGTGGAAATAATAAAGTGCAGAAAGTAGAGATTACTTGAGGAAGACTATTAGGAGGAGGTGTGCTTTCAGGAAGGCTTTGAATATGGGGGAGAGCTGTGATATGTTGTAGGTAAAAAGGAGGGAGTTCTGGGAAAGCAGTTGGCAATGGTAGAATGAGAACAACACATTGTGAGTAGATGGACTTGAGAGGAACGGAGATTTTGAGTCGGGTTTTTGAGGGAGAAGAGAGTGGGTAAGTAGGAGAGATGATGCTGATTGAGTGCCTTAAAGGCAATAGTACAAAGTCAAGAGTTTTTCCTTGATATGTAGAGGAATGAACAGTAACCTTCAGCAGTTTGATAGATATTTGACCTTTGTATTCCTAGAAGACCATAGTAATGGAAGAACTCACCTGTGGGGCTGAAAAGCTTAATGCAGGAGCCACAGTCTCTGACACACTGTGTGCACACAAAGGCTGTTTGGATAGAGATAAGGAGATAAACCCCTTCCATGATTCTCTGGAGGCTGTATCTACGATAGTGAGTGTAAGTGGCAAGGTGTGTGTTTGGGCTAGGAGGTGGGGTGCAGGGAGGCAAGAAGAGTTGTGGAAGAAGAATAGGATTTGAAATGGGCCCTGAAAATAGCTCAAACAGGTGACCCAAATAATGTCTTCAAATTTGGATATGTATAGAGATTCCTGTAATGAATAAGAATAGCATAACGGACTGCCACAAAAACAACATAACCCTAGAATCCAATAGACACTTGTAAAGACTCCCCACACAGTGTCAGCTTATTGTTCTTAGTTGAGATTTGTCAATTCTTGATTATCCCAAGGCTTAATTCCATGTCTTTTGTGTCTGTTTTCTTTTTTATTTCGTTGGCTGTTAGCAACTCCTTCAGAGGAAAGCCAGGCAAAGAGGGAGTGGAAGAAAATCACATCAAGTCATTTTGCTCTTTAATTTGGTGAGGAAAGGCCCAACGATCACGGGCTTGGGAGTCGGAGGTCATGGGTTCGAATTCCAGTTCTGCCACTTGTCAGCTGTGAGACTTTGGGCAACTCACTTAACTTCTCTGTGCCTCAATTACCTTGTCTTTAAAGTGGGGACTAGGACTGTGAGTCCCATGTGAGACAACCTGATAACCTTGTATCTACAGTATATAACAGCGCTTGGTACATGGTAAGCGCTTAACAAATACTATCATTATTTATTTATGTAAAATACACTTTCCCACTATGCCTGATATTCCCCTCATCGGTTACATCTTGGATGTCAACATTAAGAAAGACAGTTAATAAGTCCAGGTTGGAATTCTGTAGTATTTTCTGCCTTAGCCTGAAATCCTCTCTTCCTGCAAGTTTTAACATCCCACATGTGGCTGGGTCTTAATTTGGATGAGGCATTTAAAGTTGATATGTGTACTTCACTTCCTTCATCTTTTGAAACAGAGGTGACTTTTGTCATTAGTCTATGTTTAAAGAATGTGGTAATTTTGTAAAACATTTTGAATTTGTATGATTTGAAAGATGTAAAGAAATTGGTTCCAGAACTGAGACCATTTGGCTCTTGCTTTCCATTCCAAGAGGGGCTGCATTTTGGTGTTGCTATAGAGATATTCAAGAATGCAACTTGTACTGGACTTCAGAAAGAAAATTGCCATATAAATGTGAAAGTAGATTAGGGTAAATTTATTATTATATCTATTAGAGATGAAACATATGTATGTATTTTTAGTGGTTTATTGCATGCAGCCTCAAACCTTAGAAATTAAATAGCTGCCAAACTTAATAACAGAGTCAATCTGTGTTCATAAAGTCTGCTGGATAATACTTGAAAATCAGATTATTTGCAGCACTTTCATCTCTAAAAGGACACTTCTTGTTGTAACAAGAGTTTATCAACTACCCAAAAGCACATGTTAAAATGAGTGATCATTGTAATCAGAATCACATGATCACAATAGCACCATTATTTCCTCTCATGGTCATGTGGTTCTAAGCCATATATCAAAAGGAATTGCTCTATTAAGAAGTAGTGTGGCCTACTAGAAACAGCATAAGGTCTGTGAGATGAGATCTGGGTTCTAATCGCAGCTCTGCCACTTGGTGGCTGTGTGACCTTGGGAAAATCGCTTAACTTCTCTGCTTCTGTTTACTCTCCTATTTTCAGATGAGGCGATACCTGTTCTCCCTGCTTTAGACCAAGAGCCCCAGGGACTTTATGTGATCTAAGACTGTGAGCGCCCCGTGGGACAACCTGATCACCTTGTAACCTCCCCAGCGCTTAGAACAGTGCTTTGCACATAGTAGGCGCATAGTAAATGCCATCATCATTATTATCTGCTTATAATACATTATGCTTAACAAATATGTAGCAAATATTATTATATTTGAATTATTATATACTATTAGAATATCAAGGTTTTACCTATATTTTAGTAGGGGTGTAATGCCCTCTATTGGAGGCATCAAAGTTGGTTTTGATATACTGTTTGATTCTGCTTTTCTGTGAAAAGTAGAAACAGTATTTATAAAATTTTAAAAATGATATTCCATCACACTTGGTATAACACTGCCAAAGATTTTGCAGCAGTATAAAAAAATTCCATAAGTTGATGTATTACCATTTGCTTTTTACTCAACCCTGGGCTGGGAATAGCTAAGTGCAGAGGTTCATTCTTGAGAGAATTCATTATCACAGCTAAACATTGCTTGAGGAATGTTAGGAAAAGATTCAGATTTATCTGTATATACACTATTTATTAGATTACAGGCCAGGAGTGTATCCCTTTATTTGCTCATTCTCTTGATAATTTTTAGAATTGAATATTGGATGTAGAATTTTCTAAACTCGATACATTCTAATTTAATGGCTGTTACTTTGTGTTGGTAGCATTTGAACCATAATGCAGAATGTTTAATTGGTATCCAGAGGGAAAGCTGTCTCACAGAAAACTTTAATGCCTATTCTGAGTCCTTGGTAGTGTTTTCAATGCATTCTTCATTCTGAATTTGCTGTGAAGTCTTTTTCAGGAGTAGGATTTAATCAGAAACTTTTGGCTCCAATTATTACTGAACTGACATGTAGTAGCAGAGTTGTGCTCTCCTGCCTGCAGCACTGTTATTACATTATAGCTAACATTTTCTTTCAGTCATTAGGCATGTTTGGCAGTTCTGAACTAGTGAAAAGAATGGCAGGCTGCACAGGCTTAATTTAAGTGGAACTGAGACCGGTTTGATGAGCCTGTAGGGCTTGCGTTTTGTGTAAGAAAGCTATTTTCACACCTCATTCCCAAAATGGATGTCCTGCTTTGTGGAGATAAGTTCTTGGTGGGTAAGTACCCTGGAGAGGCCCTGTAGAAAAGAGGCTTTCAGCAGAGCACATTAGCTTTGGAAAGTTGTAATGCTGCAGAAAAAATAGAGGGTTACGTTTTCCTAAATCTTTCCTAAATGGGACTCCTTCAAGTTCATTTAAGATGCATTGCCCTACCGTGATAATTTAAGCATCTTAATGCTGGAAAAATGGTGTAGCTTTTTAAAATAATCAGTGGTGCTTACTGAGTGCTTACTATGTTCAGGGCACTATACTAAGTGCTTGGGAGAGTGCAACACAGAAAGAAATAGCAGACATGTTCCCTGACCATAATGAGCTTACATGTGAAATCAGTCAGTGGTATTTTGGGAGAGTATTTAAGTGCTTACCATGTGCCACGTCCCACATAGAACTCACAATCTTAATTCCCATTTTACAGATGAGATAACTGAGGCATTGAAAATTTAAGTGCCAAGGTTACACAGCAGACAAGTGGTGGAGCTGAGATTAGAACCCAAGTCCTCTGACTTCTAGGCCTGTGTTCCTTCCACTAGATCAGGACTGCTTCTCAATGGTACCTGAGTGCACACTGTGTGCAGAGCACTGTACTAAGCACTTGGGAGAGTACAATCCATGTTCATTAATGGTACTCAGTGTACCATGTTCCCTGGTACACTAATGGTAAATGAGGGAATTAGTAATGGTCATGTTTCCTGCCCCAAATGAGCTTAGTCTAGAGGAGGGAGACAGACATAAGAATATGTAATTTATAATATGATTTAAAGAGATGTTTATGAAACACCTTCCTCTAAAGGAAAGCAAGGTGTCATAAGGTACTGTTTTGATATTTGCATTTGCATTTTTAAAGCTTTCATTCTTTGCAAATTAGACCCATTCTTCACTGCCTAAGCAGCCCTCTTTTACCAGTACTTACACCATATATTAAGCTCATACAGTACATATAAAAATATAATTTATTTGTGGACTATAAAAACAAGACATTGGTCTTTGAAGTCAAATGATCTCTTCTTTGAGAGAGAAAATGCTATTTGGTTTGTAAAACACCACCTACATTCCTAAAAAAGGCAAGCTAGGATGGTAAATTGAGAGAGGTAAAAATGTTATTTCTTTGGTTTGGCATGTGAAGGCTTTTAAAATCAGTGAACATTTGTGAATAGACCTAGACACAGTGAATAGACACAGTAAGCACTCAAATTGCTTGATTTCCAGTGACTACCACTGGAATTAAACGTTTAAGATTGTAGCAAGAATTAAACAACTGGAGGTACATATAATAATGATGGCATTTATTAAGCGCTTACTATGTGCAAAGCACTGTTCTAAGCTGAAAGTGTGACCACATGGTCCTGGGAGTCAGAAGGACCTGGATTCTTTCTGGGCTCCACCAGTTGTCTGATATTTCATCTTGGGCAAGTAAGTTACTTCTCAGTTCCTTCATTTACAACATGGGGATTCAATACCTCTGCTCTCTCGTACTTAGACTGTGAATACTATGTGGGACTTGATGATTTTGTATCTGCCCCAGCACTTAGTGCAGTGCTTGGCACGTGGTAAGACTTAACAAATACTACAATTATCACTTATTATTATCATAAAGCAACAACTTTCCCAAGAGTTAACCCAGATTGCAGTCAGTTGCATTGTATTTTCCCAAGTGCATAGTACAGTGCTGTGCACACAGTAAGTGGTCAATAAATACCATTGATTAGTTGTTTCACACAAAATGTTTGGAGAACTAATTCCCACATCTGTCACCTCTTCTGTTTACACAAGAAATATCTACAAATCTTGCCCTTATACATTTTATTTATAGCTACCTGAGCTTTTATCACTTGACTTTCATGACTGAGTAAATGAAAGAGATTCAGGAGACCAATTGTTCCAGTGAATCAAGACAGTAGTCTTCTACATTGGTAAGTGGAAACTCAAATCAGTTTTCTGACATTGAAGAGCTGGCTTTTAGGAAGGATATTTGTCTGTTTTTCCAGTTGGGTTCATAGCAGCCACGCTATTCCTATTCCCTGAGAATAACAATCCTAAAGTAGGTGTGTGCATAGTCAAGCCCAAGGCAGAAGCCAGTAGCATTGCTCCTGCCCACTAAGCAGATTGCTTAGCAAATGTTGTGAATTTCTGGTTTCTAGGGCTGTTACTGTTTGCTTGAGAGGCATGATTTTGCATGAAAATCAGGCAGTAAAGTCACTGGTATAGTTTTAAGTAATTGCCACCAGGGCTATCTTCATGAAAGAAAACTCTATTCTTAATCAGCTAAGTGCTTCATTCAATTATCCATTCTGAAAATGCTTCCTTTTGATCCAGCTTTTATGAGCAAGGAAGTCATGCAGCAGGTCTGCAGTTTTTTATTTCTTCCCCAAACCTCAGCTGGACATTTCTGAATGATCCAACCAACCATGGTAACTCTCAGGGAAGCAGGGAGGGATGAGGGGATGGGATGGAGGGATTTGAAGAGTACAAATACCACACTTTGGACAGGCCACTGAACGTCTGAGCGACATAAGCCACGGGAAATACTTCTGGTATGTGGGAATGCATAATGTTTCCAAACTACAAACATTGTTCTGAAATGTTCTCCGGTAGTGGTGGATTATATGAGGCCACTTCCATCTGAGGAGAGCTTGTTTAACTGACTTGTGGTTCTGGGGCTCATTCAGATACTCCAAAACAAAATTAAGGGCATGGATGTAATAACTTCTTTATGGAAAGGCCATAAAAAGCTACAGGGCCATGTAAACAAATTGGGTCATTTACTAGATATATAAGTAATGGATTTGTAGTGCAAACTCAAGGGTTTGTGTTCTGCTTTACAGGTCTTTGATTACATCTTTGGAGGGAGGATCTTCCGTGTTTCTAGTATGGCCCTGGGCATTCTTTGCTGTACCTTTTATTCTCTTAGTTTAAATAGTTTTGGGTGTCTTCGGAAGCATTTTAAGAAGTATTTTACTTCATATTTGGAGAGTTGGCAGATCTCCTATGAAAAGTTGTTACATCATCGTTTTATGGTAACACAATGCACAGTGCCAGTTGTGGGGAGAAATAGAGATTTTCCTTCTGGGCTCAGACATGTCTGGACTAATTGCAGAGTAACTGTTCTGGCTTACAAGACTATATTCATAACTACAGCAGTGTAAAGAAGAAATCCAACAACATGTATGATTTACGGTTGCTGTAACTATGCCAGTCTTGTTACAACAGCTATCATAAAACTGTACTGGTGTGAAATTCATCACTCATCTATTAAAGGTAAAGAGTGTATCCTGCTAAAAGATAGCTGTGAATTCAAAAAGAGCCAACTAAAATGCATTGTGCTGTTCATTCTACTCCTTCTGATCAGTGTATTGAAGAGTGTGTATGTCTGCCAGAAAAGGAGTGCCACTTATTTCATCTATAGCTTGAGCGTTAGATGCTGTGCTGAACAGTGGGATCAGAAGCTAGGAGTGAAGGCAAAATCTGAAAGAATACAGGAAAAGAAGAAAATAGAAATTTTTCTTGTGGTGAGTCTTGTTAACCACAAGATGATAATAATAATGTTGGTGTTTAAGCACTTACTATGTGCCAAACACTGTTCCAAGCACTGGGGTAGATACAGGTAATCAGGTTGTCCATGTGGGGCTCAGAGTCTTCATCCCCATTTTACAGATGAGGTAACTGAGGAACAGAGAACTTAAGTGACCTGCCCAGGGTCACACAGCTGAGAAGTGACAGAGCCGGGATTAGAACCCATGACCTCCGACGCCTAAACCCGTGCTCTTTCCACTAAGCCACGCTGCTTCGAGGTTGTGATTTAATGTGTCATAGGTGTCACTGTTCCAATAACCTCTGGCTACTAAATTACTAGACAATTTGCTCTGTTTATTGCACTTTAAGAAGTGCAAGAGTTTTCCAGGTTCATTTTTTTCTTCCACCGCATTCCAAGTCCCCCATTTCGGTGCTCTGGGGCATTCTCTTAGTCTTGAGCAATTTTAAGGTTTCACATGCTGATGGCATCATGTCTATTGGCAACTAGTAAGCTCATGGAAGTCTGGCATGGGAAATAACTTTGCCAGTAACAAAGAACAACAGATGATAGGTATTACAGCTTTTCCATGTAATTTGTGACTTCCTATTTCCTTCTTCAGCTGACAGAGGGATGTTTTCAGGTTTAGGCGACATGCTTTATAATGCCATGTTTGACTTTGTACAGACCTTTTGTTCTGAAGGGTCTTGTGATGTGTTTAAGTGGAATGGCTTGGGTACACTTAGAGAATGCAGATAATGATTTAATGTTAAGCTAGTTCCCTCACTAGTCATATGTTTATAAATGTTCTTAATGAGAAATCTGTAGCCCGTGGTACCAAATTTGAAGATAATTACTTTTTCAGGACTATGAAATAAATTTCCCACTCAATAGTTGCAAAATCCTGTGAAGCACCGGGTGCGTCTCTGTTCCCTTAATGTCTACCAATCAGTAGGATTTATTGATGCTTACTGTGTGCAGAACACTGTACTAAGCACTTGGGTGAGTTCAGTAAAACAAAATTGGTGGACATTTCCCTGTCTGCAAAAAGCATCGCTTCAGCCAACTCTAGCACTTTTATAAACTTACTTTCACTCTCCGGGCACTCATGTAAATATGTCCACTTTATTTTTGCCCTACCTAGATGTAACTCTTATTTCTCTCCAATTTGTGTATATTCCTTATGAGCAGAGAATGTCACCTCAATAGTCTGTATTCACACAATATTCAATAAGCACAGCAAGAAATGGCCACTCAATATTACTACTCCTATTCAGCATCAAGCTGGATACAGGTAACTGGTGTAAGGTAATGCCTGTGTATCCTGCCCTCCATTACGGTTGTTGGGTGTCTCGACACCATGATGGAATGGGAAACTGTTCTCTGACACTCTTAGTCCTGTTACCTTCTCCTTCTGCTGCCATAATAAAATAATGATAAATAATTGTGTCTCTTTTAAAGTGTCAAGCATTATCACGAGTGCTGCAATCTATACAAGATAATGGGTCGGACCAGGTCCACCATTGCCACTCCATGTTAACTCCGATGGTTTTAGTAGGGAGCCTAAAGGAGTAGGGCCTGTTCTGGTCAAATGACACCACTGGCTGACCTACCCAACACAAATTGTCTGTCCTTCTTCCTCTCACATAGTTGAGAGTAGGGGAGCTGATTGCATACTCTTAGCAGTTCTGAGTCTTGAAGTCCCAAGCTCAAGGGCACCTGATTAATGTCTTTAGTAAGATGTTTGGGGTGATGGTAAGAAATTTATGCAGGTAGTGGCAGAGGCATTCCTTGGCAATCATTTCCTCAGGCAGTGGTCTGTTTTCCTTTTCCCTATGGTGGGACTTGGGTGACAAAGGTAGCAATTGGAAGCTGCTTTGCACTTTGCAACTCATGCTGTCTCTGGCACTCAGTGCTTGTCAAATGGAGTAATTCATTGATCGGCAAGCCCGTTACTCTGGTGATCTATCATTAATCATCCAGGTGAGGTATGGTGTATAATACTGAAAACATACCTGTAATATTGTAACACCGAAGGCCATGGGAGGTCAAACAAGATCATGGGGCTGGACTTTTGGTGGGATTTTTTGATCTTAAATTTCAGCCAGGAAACAGGAAATGAGCCCCCCTTTTTTAGGTAGATATAAACCATATTGTGTTGGCAGGTAAGAAAAGGTCACTGTTGATAACAATTCAAGATGACTGTTTAAATGCTGTTTAGGGTCTAGGGCCCTGATACTTTGATTTAATGTGATTAGCTGTTCTCACATATGTAGTGTTCTTTCAGGCACATGTGTTTTCAACACTTTTGTTGTTGTTCACTAATAAAAACTTACCTTGGCATTTGTCTATATTGTGGCATTCTGTAGGGTCATGTGAGACGGTTAAAGTTGATCCTACTTTTGTGATTTACCTATTGCTCTTTGATCCAGAAGGTGTTTTGAGTGAAGTGAAAATAGCACCCATAAACCCAGTGAAGCTTATTATGCTATAGTAAGTGTCATAAATCAACATTAATAGCTTCTCAAGCAGCCAAATGCCTGATTGCACAATCCAGGGATAAACTAATCTCAAGTGTGTGTGTTAGGGGAGGGGGAAAGTTAGGGGAAAGAAGGGATCTGTTTTAGGTCGGCAAAAAGCTTTTTCTGAGAAGCCCAATTTAAAGTAAAATGCAACTTTCATTTTTCCTTGTTGTGATTCTGCTATTGGGGAAGAACATAGGGTTAGAGAAGCAGCATGGCTCAGTGGAAAGAGCATGGGTTTTGGAGTCAGAGGATATGAGTTCAAATCCAGCTCTGCCAATTGTCAGCTGTGTGACTTTGGGCAAGTCACTTAACTTCTCTGTGCCTCAGTTACCTCATCTGTAAAATGGAGATTTAAGACTGTGAGCCCCTTGTGGGACAACCTGTTCACCTTGTAACCTCCCCAGTGCTTAGAACAGTGCTTTGCACATAAGTGCTTAATAAATGTTATTATTATTATTATTTTCTTACTAATAGAATCACCTTTTTAGGAATCAATTTAGTTAATGATTTAAGCAGAAAAAAGTCTGTCAGCTTCAGATTGTGAATCAAGTTTACATCCAAGATAAAAATATCACAGCCATTTTTTGTATATTTTTGTTTTCCATTTTTGTTCAATAGAGCTGCTTTCCCTGTTCTTTCTTCCAAATGTGGATGCACAAAGAGAAAGGGCAGGAGAAGACTCTGTTAACCGATCCGGCATTCCACTTGAACTCGTGGGTTTCCAAACTGACAACTTTGATTTACTTCCCCGGAAGACAAAACCTTTGGCAAGATGTTCGTCTTAAGTAGTCACCCAATGGACTCTACTTTTTATCTTGAGACTTAAAAAAAATAAAGTTTAGTTTCTGAGTTTGGATTGTAAAAGATTGTGGGAAAGTAGGCCCGAGTTCTGGCATGTGAACAGAACAGAAGCATACCCAGAGGGAAAGTTCAGAAATTCATGGAAATAAGTACACGTTCAGTACTACAATATTTATGGTGTCACAACTAAATTAAAACCATACTCTCTGCTATTTACATAAGCCATTACCTAACCTGCACAGTTTATGCCTGTATTTCTCTATAAAATTTAAATAACACAAACTAACTTTCAAACTCCTCAAGGAACAGAGCACTCTTTTCCACATTCAGTTGATCCTTTTTACAAGAGAGTGAGCCCGTTGTTGGGTAGGGACTGTCTCTATATGTTGCCGACTTGTACTTCCCAAGTGCTTAGTACAGTACTCTGCACACAGTAAGCGTTCAGTAAATACGATTGAATGAATGCTTCAGTATTTCCTTATTTCAGCATGAATTGGAAACAAAGTGACCTCTCATTTATCCAGGCCAATGTAGAGTTCTGTTAGATTAGACTATACGTAACTGCAGATAACAAACAGTGACTGGCCAGAGCCAGCAGAAGTGGTAGGCTACAAGACTGGGCCAAGATGGGGGCAAGAAAGATAGAAATTGGTTTTTAATGTGTGTTGTGGTGTCCTGGCTCAGAAGGTAGAATGGATGGGGGAGGTGATTTTTTTTTTTTTTTTTTTTTTGTGGGGGTCTAACAGACTTGGTAAAAGAATGCAGTAAGTTCAGGATCAGGGCTAGGTCTCTGTGTCTGGGATGAGCTGAATCAGGTTGCCTTCTGTCTGAGGCACAGTACAAGGAAGTCCAACTAAGTTTTGTCTGCTCCACCCTTGTCTGATTTGACCTGGCTTTGGAGAAGATTCTCATGTAGGACTTCGGACTTCTAAACTGGGAGGACAAGAACATTTTTAGAGGAAGTTCATGGTCTGTAAACTCCTGGTGTTGCCTTGGCCAAGCACTTATCCTATCCCGCCTTGATTACTGTATCAGCCTCCTTCCTGATCTCCTTACCTCCTATCTCTCCCCACTCCAGTCCATACTTCACTATGAGAAGCAGCATGGCTCAGTGGAAAGAGCCAGGGCTTTGGAGTCAGAGGTCATGGTTTCAAATTCCGACTCTGCCAACTGTCAGCTGTGTGACTTTGGGCAAGTCACTTAACTTCTCTGGGCCTCAGTTACCTTATCTGCAAAATGGGGATTAAAACTGTGAGCCCCCCGTGGGACAACCTGATCACCTTGTAGCCTTCCCAGTGCTTAGAACAGTGCTTTGCACATAATAAGCGCTTAACAAATACCATTATTATTATTATTATTATTATTATTATTATTATGCTGGAAGCAGTGTGGCTCAGTGGAAAGAGCAGGGGCTTTGGAGTTAGCGGTCATGGGTTCAAATGCCGGCTTTGTCAATTGTCAGCTGTGTGACTTTGGGCAAGTCCCTTAACTTCTCTGTGCCTCAGTCACTCATCTGTAAAATGGGGATTAAGACTGTGAGTCCCCTGTGGGATAACCTGATCACCTTGTAACCTCCCCAGTGCTTAGAACAATGCTTTGTACATAGTAAGTGCTTAATAAATGCCATCATTATTATGCTGCCCAGATAATTTTCCTATAAAAATGTTCAGACCATGTTCCCCACTCCTCAAGAAACTCCAGTGGTTGCCATCCACCTTTACATCAACCAAAACCTCACCATTAGATTTAAAGCAGTCAGTTACCTTGTGCACTCCTACCTCACCTATCTACTGTCTTACTACAACCCAACCCACTTACTCACTTTGCTTCTTTAATGCTAACCTTCTCACTGTACCTTGATCTCCTCTATCTTGCCACTGACCTCAGGCACACATCCAGTCTCTGGCCTGGAATGCCCTCCTTCCTCCTGACAGAATTACTCTTCTCCACCCCTCCTCCCCACCAACTTCAAAGCCTTATTAAAGACACATCTACTCCAAGGCTTTCCCTGATTAAGCCCTCCTTTCCTCGTCTTCCACTCCTTTTCCGTTGCCCCAACTTGCTCCCTTTGTTCCTCCACCCTCCCAGCCCTGCAGCACTTATGTACATATCTGTTATTTGTATTAATGTCTACATTCCCTTTAGACTGTGAGCTTGATGTGGGCAGGGAATATGTCTGTTGTTATATTGGTTTATTCAATTGTATTTATTGATCGCTTATCGTGTGCAGAGCACTGTATTAAGCACTTGTGAGATTGCAGTACAGCAGTCTTCCAAGCACTTAGTATAATGCTTTGCACACAGTAAGTGCTCAATAAATGTGGTCAAACTGAACTGAATGTGGCCAATGCATATTTAATATTTAAGTCCACCTATCTAGAAACAGAATTTCTTTGAAATAAATCCTTAATGGGAAGAAAGGATAAACAAAAGCCAATTGACAATAGGTGGATTGTTCAATAACAGCTGCTAACAGAAGATGAAGAAGAAATAATCTGGATATGGAAGTAGCTTTCCAACTTTCTTAATACTAAGTCCAACTTTCTTAATACTAAGTCAAAGCCTTCTTTCAAACAAATGGTGCTTGACTATATGCATTTTCCTCTCTAGAACAGACACCATGGCATTTAAGAAATCATTTAACCTGTATATAAAGGGACTGAGTGCCTGTGTTCAAGTCTCTTCTTTGCCTTGTTCAGTCAGCCAATTGATCACTGGTATGTATTAGTGCTTAGTGAGTGCAGAGCACTGTAACTAAGGGTATTTACAGTATAATAGAGGCTTCAGACAAGAGATGCTGGCAGCTTTGGGATGCAGGGACCCCTCCTGGCGTGGAACGCCCTCCCTATTCATATCCAACAGACAATTACTGTCCTCATCTTCAGAGCCTTATTGGAGGTACATCTCATAGAGACCTTCCCTGACTAAGCCCTCGTTTCGTTTTCTTTCAGTCCCTTCCCCTCACCCTGATTTGCTTTCTTTATTTTCCTCCTCTCGAACCCCAAAGCGCTTATTTACATACCCATAATTCATGTACACTAATGTCTGTCCTCCCGCCTCCAGACTGTAAGCTCATAGTGTGCTGGAAATGTGTTTGTTTTATTAAGTTGTACTGTTCCAAGTGCTTAGTACAGTGCTCTGCACACTGTAAGTGCTCAGTAGATATGATTGATTGGGGTACAAAAGCAGAATTCCCCAACCTGGTGTTTTGGAAAGGAAGGAAGTGGCAGGATTTAGGACAGTAGACTTAGGGGACAATCTCTTCACTCAGGGACCTTACCAAACCTTGTGAGGCTTCATTATTACTTCCTTGGATTTATTTTAAATGATTAAAGTCAACATGCTTTTCCTTTTTATAATTACCTTATTCCTTCTCTTCTTTTCCTGCACACCAGCTTAATTTCATAATGTATACCACTTTACAGAGCAGACACTTCAGCAGTTCCTTTGATCCTGTTCTGTTACCTAGGTCACTGAGAGTATATAGTTAACCTTTATATAAGAACCATACTACGTCCCTTTTTTCTATGCCTGTATTCAACATTTCAGTCACGAGTGCTCTCTGACCATGTCCCAAGTATCCCATTTATTTTTATCTGTGGCCTTGAGCTAAAACCTTGAGTTTTTTGGTTTATTTACCACAACCCTTAGTTTGTAAACAAACGCTTCAAATAGCCTTGGATAATCCATGCTAACTTCCTCTTTGTTACCTTGTCCACACTAGGCAATGACTATACCTCATATGAAAAAAATGACAAGTATGCACTCCAAATCCATGTGTAATTACTAACTTGACTGCAATAAAAATAAGTTCTAGTCATAAATGCTTTAGAAACTTATCCTGATTTTTGCCTCTTGTGTAGTGGAATTAGCTTCAGAAATTTAGCGACTCTACATATTCAGGAACCTCAATTATTTATTACATTTACTAAGATACTTGGCACTATATAAATTAGTGTTTATGAGCAAGAACAAAACTATGATCTAGATTGTTTAACATTACCAAATTATTTTGAATCTTTGAGTGTTTCATGGCTCCTCGTACATTTATGGAAAACACCTTATTTGTATAGGGATAAAAGTGATCTTGGTAGAATCAGAGACACATGTTTGGTAAGCTCTGAAATATGTGTTTGGGAACTTTAAAAACTAAGCCGAGACATTGTGTTAATACTGTGTGTACGTGTGTGTGTGTATATAATTTTTATTTAAAATCCCTGATTTCAATATATAAAACTAAAATTAAATTTTGGGTATTTCCCAAAATAACCTCAACTTCAACAACTGTCAGTATATCGCTTGGGAAAGTCTGGCAAAGAATAGAGAAATTTCGGTTAAAGATCACCTACCTTTCTTAAGTCTAAAGGAATTCTAGTTGCAGGTTAGCCCAGGAGTGAGGGTCTGGTGATGCTGAGCAGGTGGGCTTAGTCCTAAACAGGGTAGCCCCAGATTACTCCTACTCTGGATGTCGTCAGGGAAAGTTTAAAAAAAAAATAAAGTAACAGGAGAACTGCTGCTCTGCAGTGGCAAAAGGGCACTACAGAGGGGGAGGTGGAAGGTCAACGCTGAACACAGTTCAGCCCGCGGCCAGGGGCACAGGCTGGATCATCCAAATGTGTCTGTGGGTCCCGCCGGGGCCTGATTGTGCCAGCAAAGGGCATAGTGGTGGATGGTTGCCTGCTTAAGGAGATATAGGTGAAGTCAGCATTGTTAGTCGCTGGACCCCAGGGAGTTGGCGATGAAGTAAAAATTGGGGCAGCGGGGCTACGGCTCCTGGTGATCACGGCGTAGTGGAGCCTGGGTAGACCCAGCTGGCCTAAATGTGTGCCCCTTTTCCCATCGGCCCATAGGTCAGAATGGCCATTTTGGGACGTTTTCTTTCATCAAAACTGAATTTTGTCTTGCTTTATTTATTTATTTTTTTGGATTAAGCACTTACTGTATGCCAGGCAGGCACTGTACTAAGTCTTAGGGTAGATACCAGGTAATCAGATTGGACAGAGACCATGTTCCACATGGGGCACACAGTCTTAATCCCCATTCTGCAGATGAAGGAACCGAGGCACAGAGAAGTTAGATGACTTGCCCAAGGTCACAGAGCAGACAAGTGGTGGAGCCGGGATTAGAACCCAGTTTCTTTTGACTCCCATGCTGTATCCACCAGGGCTTACTGCTTCTCATATGCCTGCTGTTTATTTCTGCCCCTGGTAATAATACAGCTCATCTGGGGATCCCATGACATGTTTGAAAATCTCTAGGGTCTTGCATCACACTGGGGTCCCTAAACACAGATCCTTTAAAAGACCTACAGCCTAGGAATGGCCCAAGAAGATTGTGACTGAACAAGCCCAGAGGCTGTTGTGTACCAAACTCAAACTAGTGGGCTTCTCTAGAACAATCCCTGGCGCTGGATCGTCATAAACAGATAATCCTCCAAGCATAATGGTAGTAGGATAATGGTTGAAATGAAGTTTTGCTTATCCATGTGTTAGTCAGAGTGCCTTTTCTTCTTCAAAAACTGTCTTCCCAAGGTCCAGGAGATTCACAATTGGAGGGAATCAAACTGCTTTGGAAAATTTGTTAATGGTAAACTACAGGAAAATATCTGTTATTGGGCATATATTGAATGCTATTTTAATGTATATGCCATAGCTTTCTTTGGGTGAAGAAATCAACTCAGAAATAGTATAATCCAGAAATCATAGGCTACCTGTATCCTTGCATTTCAACATTATTATGCAGAATGACTAGAACACGGAATACTACAGTGGGTTTTTTTTTCTTATTCCTGTCCATCTAGGCAAGTAAGCATTGGAAACTGAAATGAGTTGTATGGCACACTTCCCTTTTTTGATAGTTTTAAAGCTCTAAATAATGATCGCCTGATCAAACAGAAACTCCTTACCACCAGATTTAAGGCAGTCAATCAGCCCTCCCCCTCCATCTAATTTACTTCATTGGCCTCTTACCACAACCCAGCCTGCATACGTCACTCAACTCCAACTGTAATGATAATTATAATAATTACAGTATTTGTTAAGCACTAACTGTGTGCCAGGCACTATTCTAAGCGCTGGACCTCAACCATCTTGCCACCAACTTCTTGTCCATGTCCTTTTTCTAACCTGGAACTCCTTCCTTCACACCTGTTGAAGCACCACTATCCTCATTTTCCAAACCCTATTAAAATCCTTTGTCTTCCATGAAGCCTTCCTTGACTAACCCCTCATTGCCCTATTAATACTCCCTCCTAAGACACCTATGAACTTGGGTCTGTACCCCTTAAGCACTTTCATATTCACCCCATGGCACTTATGTACATATCCTTATGCTCTGTAATTTATTTTAATGCTTCCTACCGTAGCCTGTAAACTAGTTGTGGGCAGGAATCGTGTCCATTTATTCACTCAGTTGCATTGAAGGCATTCAGTACAGTGTTGTGGGTACAGTAAGCATTCAGTAAATACCATTGATTCATTGATTTTAAGAAGCACTTGAATGAAATACATTATTGAATGCCAATAAGTCTGTTTGTGGTTTGTAGTGATTGTAACATTCTAAAAAGAGAAGAGTGGGTCACTGGGCAAATCCCACTGGGCAAATAATCCATGAGGAGATTTTAGAAACCATTTGTGAATTACCATTGTCACTTTTGCAGCCATGAAGTATGAAAAATAGAGTTTAGTAAATCAGGTAAAGTGTTTGAAAACTTGTTTTGAAAGTTTCCAAACATAGAAGCTCTTTCTTTTCAAATTTTCTTCCCAATATACTGCTTTTCCCCTTCCTCCATTTTTCCAGCTATAATGGTCATTCAGAAAATTTCAGCCTAGACTCATAAAGCAATGGCATTTTCATTGGCACTGTCTCACATGGAATTTTCAAAATATGGGCTTTTGAAGTCATAAAGTCATTTCAGTGCATTCTATTTTTCATTTAAAACTTTGATTTTTCAGGTAGTCAAATTATCTAGTTTGAGCAGATGGAACTCTCTCTGGGTTGACTGACCTTATCTATGTAAGTCTGAAAGTTATATTGTCTATGGGCCACAAACTGTGAGCATAGATCTCCATGGAAAAATAATGTATCAAGTATCATTTGGCCAACATAGAAAAACAGCTCTCTATTATTTGAGTAGTAAATAACATGAGCACTATAAATTGCTTTGTGTATTCTAATGTAAAATGATATCCCTTGCTATTTTGAAGTGGAACTTTTAAAGTAGTCATCAGAAATGTGTATATTTTTTATCTATCTTAGTGGTCTGAGGTGTTGTGGTAGTGGTGTGGCAATGAACAATTCTTTTGTTTCACAGTGAGAGAACTACCCAGGCGTATTTGTATGCCCTCATTTGAAAGATAGCTTAGTGTAAGTGGCTAAGGAAGACTGAGGAAGTACTACTTATGAAAATGGATCAAATGTGAAGAGCTCAGTGTATTTAAAAGCAATCACAGGAAAAAAGTGTGGGCTTTTTGTTTCTTTTTTTAGTGGTACATGTGATGCACTTACCTAGGGACCGTCACTATATGTTGCCGATTTGTACTTCCCAAGCGCTTAGTACAGTGCTCTGCCCACAGTAAGTGCTCAATAAATATGACTGAATGAATGAAGCACTGTACTAAGGGCTGGGATAGATACAAGACAGTAAGGTTGCTCACAGAGCTTGTCTTAATTGGGGCTCACAGGATAAATAGTAGGGAGTATAACAATCCCCATATTACAGATTACAGAGCTGTAATTTGTGATTTACAAATTACAGAGCATAAGGATATGTACATAAGTGCCATGGGGTGAATATTGAAGTGCTTAAGGGGTACAGACCCAAGTACATAGGAGACATAGGAGGGAGTATGAATAGGGTAATGAAGGGTTAGCCAAGGAAGGCTTCTTGGAGGACAAAGGATTAATCCCCATTTTACAGAAGGGGAAACTGAGGCATAGAGCAGTTAAGTGACTTGCCCACAGTCACACATCAGACAGCAGATCCAGGATTAGTATCTAGGTTTGCTGACTGTAAGGTCTGTGCCCTTTACACTAGGCCTTGCTGGTTTCTGAAGTTACCCAAGTTACAATAAAGACAAGGAAGTGTTGCATCATTCTGCTCCATCCTTAAAGATCCAAGTAAAACCAATTTGAAAACTGTAGCACTAAGCTCAGCTCTGCCTTCCCAATAGTGACAATCGTTTTCTGATTATTGATTAATTATTGATTAACAAGATATTAATACTTTGTTCTTAAATCCCCCCCACCCTTTGACAGATTTGTCTAATCTGGGAAATGATGCGGAAATAAAGTTTGCAAGAGAAAAGGGGCAGATTATGTTAGTCACCTGTTTCTATGCATGTACAAACTTAATGAAGATGTTTCAGAAAAAAATTATTATATTCAATGAATCTGCATTTTTGTATTTTCATACGCGTTAACTTTCCTTAATGCAAAAAGGTTCCTTCGTTGTTTTTTCCATTATATGGCGCCAAGAAGCAGACTGAATTTGTGGTTCAAATGAGGTCTTACTCCTTGGTGCAGATAGGAGTAATGATGGCCTTTATGAGGTGCTCACTATGTGCCAAGCACTGTGCTAAGTGCTGGAGTAGATACCAGAAAAATTATGTTGGACTAAGGTAAATGCTTCACAGGTGTTTGCCCCCAATTTCAGGCTGAAGTACACACAAGTCATCTAATCAAAATCTTTTTTGGAAAGTATATGGGAGATTCCAATCTCTCGTGACCTAGTTTTGAGTGATGGACAAAGGTCATTCCCCAGACAATGATGCTGACATTGAACAAGGCAGTATGCAGTGAAATTACAGTCTTATTTTGGCCTTCCAGAACCTAAAATGCAATTTTCCAAGAACCCTGGCAGGTTAAGAATTCCCAGTTGAGTTTCCAGTGTTCAAGAAAGAAATTTTCTTTTCCTTTCTGGTAAGGCAGTTCCTTATGTTCAGTGACATTCTTCCTGGCTTAGCTGCTATGGAACCTTCTCACCCCTCATTAATAATTTCCTGAGACTGGTTTGTTATAAACAAACATTGCAGCCTGCCCCATTAGAGAGAGAGAGAGTGAGAGAGAGTGTGTGTGTGTGTGTCTATGTGTGTGTGCATGTGCGCACACACATTTGTGTTTTATTACTTCATAATGACCAGTTGGAATGGTGTTAATGCTCTAGGGGAAAGAAATATCAGTCTTTTTTCCCCAGTATGTTTGCATGTTACTGAAGGTGAGCCTACTGTTAGGAAAGAAGAAGTTATTGCTTAAACCTTTTTCCGTCAGTTAAATTATTTTTCCTGTACTATGCACACATGATTTTAAAGAACAATGAGATTTCCTGGAACCTGTAATAGGAATTGGTAAGTCCTCAGAATTGAAGGTCTCTTCTCTCCTGGGATTCCAGCAGTGAGGCTGTCGTCCAAGAAGAAATAACTAAAAAGTTGAACTTGTTTTGCTTTGAAGGGTTTATTCTTCATTTCCTCCCCTTTTAATCCTTTCTCACCTTTCTCATGTTTCAGCTGCTCATGCCATTGGTGATTTTTACCAAGATCTGAGGCTAGCAGAGCGATAAACTTCCCATGAGAAGTTCTGGGACATCTCAGTGTTGGAGTTCAAAATCACCAGCAAAATAGCACCTTACTTAAATTTAGGATGTCAATCTCGAAATTCAGAAAGGAAGTCCACCTTTTAAAGCTTATGTAATGCGAGTACTGAGGCAGGTCTTTGTATTATGCTTGTGAATCTAATTTTTTTTGTCTTTTATCTTAACTTCCTACTTGCAAAGCCAAAAAAGGACTTGCAAAACTCCACGTGGTAGAACCATCACAACAATTATGTGTGTTATTTTTGGCACTTTATGGAAGAGATTGTTTTCACAAGGTCTGAAAAGTTTTGTCTGAGAAATAAGAAGAAAGCTGCCAAAATATGGCCCTAAGATAGGCTTGCTTCTCTTTAGCCCGAGAGAAGAATAATTTTTTGCAAATAATTTAATCAGTACATCCTATTCCTAAGTCTTGGCGATCAAGAAAATGCTGTTTTTGAAAACTTGATGAAAACATCTGGAGCATGCCATTAAGTCAGTCATACTGTGAGGGCTCTGTTTACAGAAGAAAATATGAGTTATAAACCATGAAGAGGCAGTCTTCACAGAAGCATTTTCTGGTAGTCTGCATAGAGAGAACAGACTTTCACTAGTGGCTTTTATGTGGAGGAGCAGGTGGAGGTCAAGCAAACTGAGAAATTGAATCAAGTGGCAATTCCAGCTGTGTCATCATGCACCTCATAGGGTTTTTCAAAACAAAGGTTCTAGGAGGTTTTCTGACAAAATAGGCTTGCAACCTGACATTGAGAGACATGCACAACATAATTCCAAGTTATTGATAACAATCTACTAAGCTTGAAGACTTACTTGTTTTCACTACCATTTAGTATCCCGTTTATAAATGATCAAGGGTGCTGCAAATTTAAGTTCTTTTCTTCAACCCAGTGGTTTTGAAGGATACCAAGCTGGGGAGTGATTTGAAAGTCTGTTCCTGATATTCCAAACTGTGGGTTGGTGGGAAGAAAAGAAGCCTGGTGGTGTAACCCAGTTACTGATTGAGGTCTTAAACTACTAACCGTAACACCAGATCATGAACTTTGCTTTATTCAAGGTTTGACTTTAATGTCTGTCAATTACCCAAACCCTTATATAGCATAAAATGATATCTTCCCTCTATTTAATTTTCTCTTACACTCTTTTTGTTGGCTGTCTACATTTGACAATGATCAAGTGTCCTGTTGAGAGAGGAGAGCTTGGGGAGGGGATGGAATATTTCTACTTTATTAGCTCTTATAAGAGTTACAAGGGAAGAAGACTGAAATGAATTTCAAAGGCTTGTTTTGGACAACACTTATGAATTGTATTTAGCCAACTTCTCTGTTCCCTTTTCCTGGAAACTAGGCTGCAATTTTGATTTCTTATGTGCCAGAGGCACTTATTTGCTGTTTTGCAGGCTAACAAATTAAGTACTTCCCTGTTGCTGCTAGCGTACTGCTACTACACTGATCCAAGCACTTATCTTGACTACTGAATCGGCCTCCTTACCGATCTTCCCGCCTCCTGTATCTCCTCACTCAAGTCCATATGTCACTCTGCTGTCCGGATCATTTAAACAAAAAAAACTCCGTCCACATCTCTCTAATCAGTCATGTTTCTTGAGTGCTTACTATGTGCACAGCACTGTACTAAGTGCTTGGGAGAGTACAGTGCAAAATAATTATTATCAGGCATGTTCCCCACAAGAACCTTCAGTGGTGGCCCGTCAAACTCCATATAAAACAGAACCCCTTACCATCAACTTTTACTCACATCCTCCTATCTTTGCTGATTTCCTACTACAACCCAGCTGACACAGTTTGCTCCCCTAATGCCAGTTTACTCATTGTATCTTGATCTCATCACAAAGCTAGGTACTCGAAGCTTATACGACAAAATAGGCTTTCAGCCTGACATTGAGAGACATGCCTCCATTCATATCCAACAGACCACCACTCTCTCCAGCTTCAGAGCCTTATTAAGATACCATCTCCTCCAAGTGGTTTTCCTTGACTAAATCCTCTTTCCCCCATCCCTTCTCCTTTCTATGTCACCTATGCCATTGGATCTGTACAATTTAGGCATTTATTTGCTCCAACCTCAGCTCCATGGCACTTATGTACACATCCGAAATTTATTTTACTGCATATTTCCTCCTCTAGACTATCGGCTCTTCATGGGCAGGGGTAGTGTCTACCAACATGTTACATTGTACTCTCCCAACAACTGTGTACAGTGCTTTGCACACAGTAAGCACTCTGTAAGTAGGATTGATTGATTGCTTGACCTGTTACTTAGATAAATCGTTACAATTCCTCACCTCATCTTCACTTACCTTTGTGCTTTTATCCTATTCCCATGGCTACCCTGCCCCATCCCATCCTCTGCTGACATGTGGTTTTGGATGGTATCATCTTTGGGTGATTGGAGAGGAACTGGCCATCAGAGGCAGGGGGTGAGGAGGACATTAAAAAATAAAAAAACCAAAACCTTGGTGAATTTGATGTTTCAGAGTAGGGGCCAGTTGGGTTTGATGTTTCAGAGTAGGGGCCAGTTGGGTTTGGTGGCATTCTCTACAGAGAATGAGAAAGTCTTCAGGGCTTTCATAGAAAACTGCAGATTAGGGAAAGGAGTTTGACTGAATTCAATCAATCAATCATATTTATTGAGCGCTTACTATGTGCAGAGCAGTGTACTAAGCGCTTGGGAAGTACAAATTGGTAACATATAGAGACAGTCCCTAACCAGCATTGGGCTCACAGTCTAAAAGGGGGAGACAGAGAAAAAAAAAAAAACAAAACCAAAAATACTAACAAAATAAAATAAATAGAATAGATATGTACAAGTAAAATAAATAAATAAATAAATTGAGTAATAAATATGTACAAACATATATACATATATACAGGTGCTGTGGGGAAGGGAAGGAGGTAAGATGGGATGGAGAGGGGGACGAGGGGAAGAGGAAGGAAGGGGCTCAGTCTGGGAAGGCCTCCTGGAGGAGGTGAGCTCTCAGCAGGGCCTTGAAGGGAGGAAGAGAGCTAGCTTGGCGGATGGGCAGAGGGAGGGCATTCCAGGCCCCGGGGATGACGTGGGCCGGGGGTCGATGGCGAGACAGGCGAGAACGAGGTACAGTGAGGAGATTAGCGGCGGAGGAGCGGAGGGTGCTGGCTGGGCTGTAGAAGGAGAGAAGGGAGGTGAGGTAGGAGGGGGCGAGGTGATGGACAGCCTTGAAGCCCAGGGTGAGGAGTTTCTGCCTGATGCGCAGATTGATTGGTAGCCACTGGAGATTATTGAGGAGGGGAGTAATATGCCCAGAGCGTTTCTGGACAAAGATAATCCGGGCAGTAGCATGAAGTATGGATTGAAGTGGAGAGAGACACGAGGATGGGAGATCAGAGAGAAGGCTGATGCAGTAGTCCAGACGGGATAGGATGAGAGCTTGAACGAACAGGGTAGCGATATGGATGGAGAGGAAAGGGCAGATCTTGGCAATGTTGTGGAGCTGAGACTGGCAGGTTTTGGTGACGGCTTGGATGTGAGGGGTGAATGAGAGAGCGGAGTCGAGGATGACACCAAGGTTGCGGGCTTGTGAGACGGGAAGGATGGTAGTGCCGTCAACAGAGATGGGAAAGTCAGGGAGAGGGCAAGGTTTGGGAGGGAAGACAAGGAGTTCAGTCTTCGACATGTTGAGCTTTAGGTGGCGGGCAGACATCCAGATGGAGATGTCCTGAAGGCAGGAGGAGAAAGTTGAATGGGGAGCAAGAGAGCTAATGAAGGCAGAGTGAAGAAACATTAAATTAATAGCTATGGGGAGAGTGTCAGAGTGACTGCCAATGTGCTGTGCAGTGATGGCTAGCAAATGCACCCAGCTGTCATGATGTCTTTAAAATTCAGCAGTTTAATCAGTTTCTTTGTCATATAATCTCCTTATATTCCTGATGAGTCAATCACCACTCTCAAATTTGTAGTTGAGATTATGCAATAGATTTTGTGCCTTAAATGTGCTCTGGATAAAGCACTGACCACTGAGTAGTTCCTAAGTCACTCACTGGCTAGGTTAGAATATCATTTTGAAATGCGTGCCTCAGTTTCCTCATCTGGGAAATAGGGATAAGTGGTGCTGGCCCTGCAATATCTTTATAGTGATATGACCAGGGTAGTACCTAACTATTATTTATGTTTTGTGGTGTGTTATCCTTTTCCAGTTTTGTTCTAGAGGATTATGTAAAGAAGATGATGTAAGTGATTGCCTTAATGTTAACTTTAAATTGTACTTTGAAAGCATGTTCTCTGATTTTCCTATTGGTGCAGTTATGGGGATAAATAAGAAAACTTGAGGAAAAAGTACTAGTATTACTAGTTTCATGGAGTTTCAGTGTCTGGATGCCCAAGGCAGAGTAATTGCAGCTTACAGTTGGATTCTTAAAACTTTCCGTGGGTTGAGTTTCTGATAATACATTTTTAAAAAGTGATTAGCAAGTTAAGGAACTTCGATATATCCATGTGTCCACAGACATTTTAAATGTAATTTGGAAATCTACTTGCCGTGAAGAGTGAAACTTGCAACAGGCATGAAATGTGTCTGGTTTGATCAACAGGTTGTAATCGAGCAGTAGTCAGCATTATTTAAGCATCATATCAAATCTGTTTCAAAAGTTGTAATTGAAAATCCTAATGTTTTCAGTTTCAGTTTTCTAAATCCTTACCACATTCTTTGACCCTTTGCCCCATATGTACATCACTGGAAAAAATGGGAAAATTGGCAGTTAAAAGGCAGTTGGAGTAGATCATAGGCTACTAGAGCCCAGGAACCACATTTGCTTTACTTTTTGCAGACTTCAGCACAAAGCCCATGCAGGGGGATGCATAATACGTGATTTTTAGTGGTGGTGGATTTGAGGTGCATCTTACAGAGACTGCAAACTGTCCGTGTAGGAGAGGATGTGGAAAAAGCCCAACATTTTATTTTTCATGCTTTTGCGCATTATTTGAGCCTCTCCCATTTGGAGGACCAGATGATTAACATAAAAAGCTTATTTTTTTACCTGTACCCTATTTATTGAGGAAAATGTCGAATATCATTTTGTGTCATCCATGTGTCGTATCATCCTTTACCATTTTTTTGCTGCAGTGTAGGCACTGTCATATGTGCCTATGGCTGCCAAAAATTTTTCACAAGGTGCTGCGTAATTTGTTTTATAACATTTTCTAGAACTATCACAATATGTTACAATTGTAGACCTAGGTTCGAGTTCTGCTCCTCCACTGGCTTTCTTTGTGACATTTTAGCCAAGTCACTTTAACTCCTAGGCGCTCAGTTTTCTAATCTGAAAAAAATGGAATGAAATAGACTGTGAGCTGTATGTGTGACAGAGACTGTGTCTGATCTCATAACCTTATATCCCTGAATGCTTAACCCATAGCAAGCACGTAGGAAATGCCATAATAAATAATTCTTCAAAGAACAGTTTCTAAGGTTGATGCTGTTAGGTGTATTTAAATGCTAACTTTGTACCCAAAATGTACTGAGCACTGAGGTAGATAGAAGATAATCAGTTGACATCCTCCTATAGAGCCATGCCTCTGATAAAGCAGAGGACACCATGGGCAATCTCAAACCCAGATCTCTGTATTAACAACAACATCGGTATTTATCGAGTAGCTAATGTTTCCAGAACCCTGTCCGAAGTGCTTGAGAAACAAGACCAAAGAAGCAAATGTACAGTCCTTGTCCCCAAAGAGCTTACGGACTATTAAGGAATGTAGTATGCTTAATTTTGATCAATTTATGACTGATACAGTAGATGGAATAAAAGCAACTGAATAGATAGGAAAAAAACAGGTAAATATGCAAGTACTGAAATCCCTGGCATGATCAGGAGAAATTAATTTGAATGCTTTCTGGAGAAGGTGACATTTCTGGAAGGTTCTGAAAGGGGAATTTTTGTACTTCTCATGAACTGATTTTTGGAAGTGCAGTCAGTACTTAGATTGTCCATTACTACTGGAGGTATGATGATGATTTTGGTATTTAAGCGCTTACTATGTGCCAAGCACTATTCTAAGCACTGGGAGGATACAAGGTAATCAGGTTGTCTCTCGTGGGGCTCACAGTCTTCATCTCCATTTTACAGATGAGGTAACTGAGGCCCAGTGACTTGCCCAAAGTCACACAGCTGACAAGAGGGCAGAGCAGGATTAGAACCCATAACTTCTGACTCCCAAGTCCGTGCTCTTTGTACTGAGCCATGCTGTTTCTCTGTCTTCATGGTCTGAAGAAGCTAAGGGCCTTCTTAACCTTTGCATCAAGGGTGCAAGAAAATTGGACACTTGGGTGTGAACTGAATCAGTTCTGGCCATAACTCTTGAGATGTAGGCCAGAACAGCAACTGGCCCAGGGCCATGTGGTGTGGTAATCAATCCTAAATCCCAACGTGAGTTTGTTTCTGCAAGGCCCAACCTGGCGGCTCACAGCCAAGGGGCACCAGGTTCAACTCAGTTGCTGAGTAGCACCTGGCTTTGCCCGTGCTCTTGTCTGATGATATTTTGGCTCTTCCGTGCCAAAATAAATTTGTCATGCTTAGACTAAGATGCACGATATCCCTTTCATACGTTAAACTGTGGTGATCACTTCTTAGTAATATGAGTGAAAAACAAACAAACAAAAAAAAGTGATTCTGCCAGTAGGTTCAATTTGAGTAGTGTGGATGCTCTTTAAATGTACTTTGCCATCCAGTGACTTCTGGGTTCATAGTACTGTGATCTCAAACTGAAACTTGGTGTGTTTTCAAAGGGCTGTTACTGGAAACTCTACTAGGAATCCATATTCACACCCAGCTTGGTGCTCTCTGGCCTGGGAGCTACAGTTCAGGATTAATTATAGGTATTATTGGTATCCTTTTATATTGCATGGCACTCAGTGTTCACCTGGATTTTTTTATTGGCTGTTAAACCACATATGTTTACTTCATTGTTGTGTAATTGTGGTTAGTAACACTTGCTATTCCTCAAAATCATTTAATTTTAGTCTTCCAAGTTATTAGGCAATTAATATGGAAAAATGATCATTGGAGCAGTAAAGTTCTCTTACTCTCTTTTCGCGTGGCTTTCTCATTGCTGGAAGAATGTTGTAAATTTGTGTCTTTTTATGGGGCTGAGGAGTGGAGACTGCTCGATGAAATTGAAATTGTGTTATGCTACACACATTTCCTCATTGGCATTGTGTACATTGGAAAAATGTCACATTAGTGGTGTGATAGAAAAAGGCAGTGTATTCATACATTTGTAAGTAAGACCCCCCAACACTTTCCATTTGAGAGCATGTGTGTGGACCTTTTATGGTCGGTAAGGGGTGTTGCCTCCATGCCTCTGAATGATCACAGTACCACCCACTTTCAAGTACATAACTCACTGTCATAGGGATGTGTGCATGGATTGGAAAAGGAGAAATGTAATTCTAATGTAAGTTTTCCTTTATTTCCTAAACAACCATATGTAGATAGTTGAAAACTCTGCCTGTCCCTTTCCCCATCACTGTCAGTGTACAGTAAGACACTGTAGAGTAGGTTCAATCCTTTTCTTTTTTTAAATAGTATTTATTAAGCACATGCTATGTGCTAGGCATTGTACTATGCCCTGGGGTAGATGAAAGATAATTCGGTTGGACACAGTACATGTCCTGTATGGGATTCACAATCTTAATCTCCATTTTACAGATGAGGTAACTGAGGCACTGAGAAGTGGACTGACTCGTCCAAGTTCACAGAGCAGACAAGTGGCAGAGCTAGGATTAGAATCCAGTTCCTCTGATTCCCAGGCCCATGCTCTTTCCAGTAGGCCATACTGAATTGAGAAGTCTGGAAGTTGGTGTCTTTGTTTCCATTCCATTTGGAAATTGGTCCTAAATTATGAGCATCTTTAACTCCTGGAACTTAACATGTCAAAGCATGACTTTCATCTTCCCACCCTCCCCCAGACTTTCCCATAACTTTAGACAACACTGTCATCCTCCTTATCTCACAATCCCATAACATTGGTACAATCCTCACTCATTTTTCTCATTCAACTCAAATATTCAGTTGGTTCCAAATACTGTTATTTTTACCTTCACAGCATCTCCAGCGTCTGCCTTTTCCTCTCCAATCAAATTGCTACCTTGCTCATTTAAGCTTGTATCATTCCCCTGCCTTGACTGCTCCATAAGCGTCCTTGCTGATCTTCTTAACTCCTGCCTCTCCTCTCTCCTGTCCATACTGCACTCTACTGCCCAGATCATTTTCTAAAAAAGGCTCAGTTAATTTCTCCCCTCTCTTCATAAACGTCCGCTGGTTATCCATCCACCGCCGCATCAAACAGAAAGTCCGTATCACCAACTTGAAGATACTCATCAGCTTGCCCACTCCTACCTTACTTCGCTGATCTGCTACTATAACCCAACTCTCCCAATTTGCACCTGTAATGCTAACCTACTCACTGTAACTTGATTCCATCTTTCTTACTATCTACCCATTTTCCACAACCCCCATCTGATGCCTCTCCCTCCCCTCCCCCCACTCACTATCTGACAGACCATCACTCTCCACATCTTCAAAGCTGCACTGAAATGGAATTCTTTGCATTAAGGTCAAGGATTGTTGCTGATTTTGTAGGTTCTCTAGGAACTCCGGGAGTGCTTAAAAATAATAATACTAATAATAATTTTGGTGGTAATTGCATCTTCAAATCCCCACTGAAATGGAATTCTTTGCATTAAGGTCAAGGATTGTTGCTGATTTTGTATGTTCTCTAGGAACTCCGAGAGTGCTTAAAAATAATAATACTAATAATAATTTTGGTGGTAATTGCATACTATGAGCCACACCGTACTAAGATAATCAGATTGGACACAGTCCTGAGTCCACATAGGGTTAGCAGAAATCTGTGTTGAACTGTATAAATGGGAAGATTTAATGAACCGGTCAACTGTATTTATTGAGCATTTACTGTACTAAGTGCTTGGGAGAGTATAATATAACAACATAGGAGAGTTAGTAGACACACTCCCTGCCCACAATGAGCTTTGCTTACAGGTATCTATTCGCTCACTTTTTATAACTGTGTGTGTGTTTATTTTTGTGATTTTTTTAACTGCTTTTGCATTATTTGTGGTGTTTAATGATATTAACGTTTCTTACGGAGAACTTTGAACAGTCATGAAGCTGTGTAAATATCATTGACATAAGGATTACAAAAAGTTGAATCAGCTTTTTGGTTCAGAGTGTAAGTGCATTTAACCTAGGGTAAAGAAATATAGAGCAATACTAGTGTAATGGAGTCGCTTGTAAGTGTCCTCATATTTTGAGGCTTTCAGTACCTAGGTAGAATTTAATAGTTGTGTGCATTCCTTGACAAGTCATTCGCAGCATTAGAGCTTATTCTGCGCTCAATTTGTACAGGTGGGGTATATGATAATATTGTAGTTATATTGGAAACTTCAAGTCTACCAAAAATGCCCTCATCCACCATCAAAACTCTGTTAAAAATCAATTTCCTCCGTCACAGTACAGTGCCCTGCATATAGGGAAGCAGCATGGAATACTTCGTGACGCATGTGCCTGGGAGTTAGGGGACATGGGTTCCAATCCCAGCTCTGTCACTTGTCTGCTGTGTGACCTTGAACATGTCACTTCACTTATCTGTGCCTCATTTACCTCATCTGCAAAATGGGGATTGAGAGACTGTAGAACCCCACATGGGATAGGACTATGTTCAACCCACTTCTCTTGTATCCTTCCCAGCACATAGTACATTGCGTGGAGCACAGTAAGTTCTTAAATGCCATAATTATTATAGTAAGTACTCAGTAAATACTATTGATACATTTATTGACTGATCCCATCTCCCTGGTCATGCCATCCATGCACACCTTTCAACCTTGGCTATTCTGTTTACTCTCTTGTCCATTCTTTGCTTTACTTTTTACTGGTCGCATTTTTGGTTTTGCTGTGTTTCTCATTGTGTATGTGCTAATATATACCCACACATAATTTGGGTCTGCCAGTCTTCCTCATTAGATTTCCATCTATCAAAAGCAGAGACCAAGGTCTTCTGCAGTTACTATATGCTGCCAAACTACCACTACTGTATTTTGAAAAGAGGCCCTGAATACATACTGAATCAAATCAAATATGGAATCAGAATCACTTTGCTTTTCATCGAAAATTTCAGCGCATGCAAGTAAAGTTTCTGCTGAAATACCACAGATAGCCCAATAGGAATAATTTGTTTAAAACTGAAATATAATGATCAATTTCTACTTTTCCATGAATAGTAGAATCATGGTCCTGAAGAGAACATTGTAAAGTCATGGTTTAGGGAAGAAAATTTAATCTGTGGAATTTCTCCAGCTAGGTTAAAAGCTCTAATTTTGTTCTAAAGAATTTCTTGTTTGCTGAAGCGAAACACCCTTACAAATAGAATAAAAGCCTTCCCAAATATGGGATTCCTTATTCTTAGTTAAATGTTTACAGCCAGGACTGGCTTCAGCCATTCAGCTTCCCCAGGGCATGAAAGTATTTGCTGCTTCTCTCATTCTGCACAATGTCATTATGTAATGATAGTAATAATGGTCTTTGTTAATAATTTTATTCAAAGCACTGTGCTGTGCACTAGGATACATTCAGATCAATCAGATCATACACAGTCCCTGTCCACCATGGGGCTGTGTTAGTTTAAGGGAGAGGGAGAACAGGCATCTCCATTTTACAGATGAGGAAATGGAGGCACAGAGAAGTTAAATTACTTGCCCAAGTCTCACAGCAGGTAATTTAGAGCTGGGATTAGGATTCAAGTCTCCTCACTGCTGGTCCTCTTTTAAGTCACATTGCTTGAGTCTGTGTCACATGGCTGTGTCAGTCATATTTACTGAATGCCAACTCCGTGCAGAGCACTGTGTACTAAGTGCTTGGGAAAGTACAGTATAACAGAGTTGATAGACATGTTCCCTGTACCTAATCAGTTTACAGTTTAGAAGAGGAGATATCATGTAGAAGCATCATCATCATATAGAGAGAAGCAGCATGGCTCAGTGGAAAGAGCCCGGGCTTGGGAGCCAGAGGTCATGGGTTCAAATTCCGTCTCTGCCAGTTGTCAGCTGTGTGACTTTGGGCAAGTCACTTAACTTCTCTATACCTCAGTTATCTCATCTGTAAAATGGGGATTAGGACTGTGAGCCCCACATTGGACAACCTGATCACTTTGTATCCTCCCCAGTGCTTAAAACAGTGCTTTACACATAGTAAGTGCTTAACAAATGCCATCATTATTACATAAACACTTATGCAAGCTTCCAAGAACTGATAATGCTTCTCCTGATCAGAAGTCCTTAACCCAGCCCCACTGTGTTTTTCTGCCACATCCCTGTAAATGCCAATTCTAACTCATACTGGACACTTTCATATTATTAATCACTGCCACTTCCCCTGAACCGCTGCCCCAGCCACACAGTAGAGATGCCCTGAGGTGATTGCTCTTTTTGCACCCCTTCTGAAGCTGACCAGGCTGTGCACAGCTTCCCTGCTTCACCTGATTCTCAGTCTCTCACAGGCTTTCTGTTGTTCTTCATTACACCACCCTAAATCGAATCCCTCCTGGAAAAATTCATGTGTAAGTGAATATTGGAATTTCATATTTTTTGGCTTAAAATGAATTGATAAAAATAAAGAGTAGTGGATGGGAAATTCAGCGTAGCGTTCAGGGATAGTGAAAGCTGTCATAAAGAGCTGAGCTGGGAAGTAGTTGTTTCTAAAATAGAAATCTGAATGCCCTAGTTAATTAGTGTTGTTGTACTTCTGAACTTTGATCAGCCAGACGCAAAGAGGTAAAGTATTACTAAGTGTAAATTAGTGGGCAGGACTGAAACAGAAAATCATCAGGTCCTAAGAGAGAGTGTTGTGCAGTGGTTTACCTTTGACACCAATTGTTCGTTTCGTTTAGCACTTTTTAGCCAGTCTTCATTAAACCTAAAACTACAAAGTACAGCATTATTTTTTATGCCCACATTTTTCCTTGTTTGTTAAGTCTGAAAACATTTAAAGAGAGTCTTTAACTTGTACCTGCACTGATTAATTTGTGTTGAAGTATGTGCACATACTAAGTGCTTAAATGCAACAGTTATTTTATTATTATTATTATTATAGCTTTACAGCTGCTGGTCACTCCTTATCTTTAGAACTCACATACTTGCTTTGTGAAGCCTTTTGAGGGGACCTGATCCATTAGACTCCAGAAAGACTTCCAGCACAGCCAGTTTCTGTTTCACCAGCGATCTCTAATTATGAGCCAAGAAAAATGTTTCCATTAGCATCATCCTTACCAAGTTTCAGAATAACCTGTCTGATCTATCTTGAAGGTGACGAGTGTGGTCAGTGGCTATTTTAGAGGCAAATATGGTTGAATGTGAGATAGCCAAGCAGTTAGATGAATTCTAGTCACCTCCATGCTATTCAGTTTTGAAAGGCTCTGAAATACCAGGATTTCCTGCCTGGTATTTGGACTCATTTCCTTACTGAAAAAGGTCAGTTGAGCAGAAATTCTGGTAGCGGGATGCCATTAGGACACACAATATATGACAAAGCAGAAATCTAAAAATGTTGCAATAATTCCATACAGTAATTTAAAAATAGACCAAATAAAATTTGCATTCATTATGTTTACTCTGGGCCAAGGTGGTGCAAGTCTGCCGTCCAATCTTATATCATGTTTTGATTGCTATCTTGCTTGACATCATAACTGAGTCCTAGAACTGCAACTCAAGTCATGAGGCATTGCAATAGCTTTGAGCAAGTGCAGTTATCTCATCAGACTGGTGCAATGAGGGTAAAAAGGGGATAGGCGGGGCAGTGCTGCAACGTATCACAAAGTGCACATGCAGGTTATTTATACAACCGAGTATTTATGGCTAAAGTGACTGCTGTATGGTGTTTATGCTGTGCTGCAGTACCTTGCTTTGACAGTTTATTGCCTTAGTAGTTATGGACTCTTTACCCCCAGATATTTTTCAGCATTTCTGCAAGGCCTGTCCACCTTGTGGAACACCTTTAGGTGGGTTCTTCAGTCGAAAACTTCACCACTCATGGCAGAACCAGGACTAGACAGAGGCTACCACACATTCGGAGCCTTCTCCGTGTCCTCACTGATGGTTATGCCATTTCCAAGGTCCATAACTACTTTTGAATCTTCCTCTGAGATACGTATTCTTTCTAAAGCTTCTTTCAGCTCCAGGAGAGCAACTTCTCTCCAGTTCGTTGTCTGTCATTCCTTTTTTCCCCTATACTTAGCTCTTAGCAGTTCAGTGCTCTTCTTTATTGTTTGTCAGAACTCTGTCAAGTTGTAGTAATAGTAATAATAATGATGATGGTATTTAAGTGCTTACTATGTGCCAAGCACAGTTCTAAGCACTGGGGTAGATACAAGGTAATCAGGTTGTACCACGTGGGGCTCACAGACTTAATCCCCATTTTACAGATGGAGGAACCAAGGCACAGAGAAGTGAAGTGACTTGCCCAAAGTCACACAGCTGATAAGTGGCGGAGCCAGGATTAGAACCCATGACCTCTGACTCCCAAGCCCGGGCTTTTTCCACTAAGCTATGCCAAGTGTTTAGTACCGTGCTCTGCACACAATAAGCATTCAATAAATAGCATTGATTGATTTAAGACCATGTCTTAAGGTAAACAGCATCGCTCAGTGGAAAGAGCCCAGGCTTTGGAGTCAGAAGTCATGGGTTCAAATCCCAGCTCCGCCAGTTTTCAGCTGTGTGACTTTGGACAAGTCACTTCACGTCCCTGAGCCTCAGTTACCTCATCTGTAAAATGGGGGATTAAGACTGTGAGCCCCCTACGGGACAACTTGATCACCTTGTAACCTCCCCAGTGCTTAGAACAGTGCTTTGCACATAGTAAGTGCTCAATAAATGCCATTATTATTAATGGCAATGCAGAGCACTGTGCTAAGTGCTGGGAAGAAATACACTGGTGGAAATTAAATAGGTTCCTGGTTCTCAAGGGACACATAGTCTAAGAGGAGAGAAGGACAACAGCAGACACATAAGGAAGGACAAAGCATTAAAGACACAAGAACAACATAAAAGATTGAGTACAGTGATAGCAGCAATAGGTATAGGGCACAGTAGTTAGCGGAGCATAATTTTAGGTGCTTCACAACTCAGTCAAACAGTCATGGCCTCATCCATAGCTTCCTCTGTTCTCAATTGTTCTGGTTACCCATCCAACAGAACCACACAACTATCCAATACATTGAAAAGTTGGTGTCACCTTGAGATAATCAAGATTTTTAAAAAGTCAAATTCATTTATAAAACTCTACTAAAAACCTATTACCAGATCAATCAGTGGTGTTTATTGAGCACCTGTATGCAAAGAACTGTTCTAAGCACTTAGGAGAGTACAATACAACAGAGTTCATAGACTTATTCCAGGCCCACAAAGAGCTTCCAGTCTAGGGGGATAAAATACTAGACTACATACAGCCCATCACAGTTTTCTCTGATTTGGATCATGTAGATGCCTACATTTGAATAGAAGAAGCTGTGAAAATTGAATCCTCCTCCAGTAAAGCAGCTGTCCTGGATAGTTGAGGCTGCTCCCGTTTGGATGTAAATAAATCTTGCTCATCAGTTAAGGTCTGTCAGCTCTCCCAGACATTGGAGTCTCTCACTGGGCCCTTTCAAACTAATTTGATCTGGCTGTAGTAGCTGAGTTTGGAACATGATTAAAATCATATAAGAATCCCTTCTATTTGGTTGGGGTTTATTTACAGTCACCAGTTTTGGAGGTAGATCCCAGTTGAGTTGATTCAGATGGATCTTCAAAACTTAAGACTGCAGGAATCTCTTTTTGACTCACTCTGCTCCATCACTGGAAGGCCAGTGCTTAATTTTAGGTTCATAGCCGAGGATTTGGGTATGGAGTGTCTAATGAATTAATCCAGTGGCTTGCACATTTGCTATTTGCGTAATGCACCCACATAAGAGCAAAATTCAGAAATATACTTATCCAGTTTTGACTAGTTTCTTCATAGAACTGTGCTTTGAACTGTTGTGTATATGAAGCACTGAACTCTTTGTTTTAATAATTTTTTATATTTGTGTGTTTAAACTATAAGCTTGGTGTGTACAGGGAACATATCTGTTTATGGTTGTACTCTTGCAGAGCACTGTACAACAGAGTACATTATAACACACATTCCGTGCTGACAATGAGTTAATAGTCTAGAGGGGAAGAATGACATTTGTAGAAATAAATCACAGATATGTACTTAAGTGCTTTGGGGCTGAGAGGGGGATGAGCAAGTCAGGTTGACACAAGTGAGTGGAAGAAAAAGAAAAGGAGGTCTAGTCAGGGAAGGCCCCTTGGAGGAGATGTGCCTTCAAAAAGGCTTTGAAGTAGGTGGCGGGGGAATTAATTGTCTATTGGATATGAAGAGGGAGGGCGTTCCAGGCGAGAAAGGACATGGGCTAGAGGTCAACATGAGATAGTCGAAATCACAGTACAGTGAGTAGGTTGACATTAGAGGAGCAAAGTAAGAAAGTAAGTAGGGAATCAGCTAGGTATAATAGAAATGAACGAGGTGATTGAGTGTTTGAAAGTATTTTACCTATATTCAATAGTAAACTTATGGTGGCTTTAGACTGGATTTGTTAATTTTTGCTTTAATTTTCCCCAGCATGTAGTACAACTCTCTGTATTTTAATGTACTTCGTTTTAATGTACTTTAATGATCATAATAGAGGGAAAATAATCCAAGGGTGCTATAGCAAAAGTTCCCTAAAATAGATTATAACTGTGAAGCCTTATGTAAATGGTTTTAGATACCCTATTTGATATAGCCATCATTTTCCTGCTGAAATGTAGCAGGTATAATTCCACAGAAAGATACAAAAATGCTGAATTACTAGTTTATTTCTGACACCAGTAGGATGGCCTGAGTTTGGGTGTTCTAAGATGGAATAGGGAAGCTAGGAACTTAGTATTAACAGCTTGCGTTTGTCCATTATTAAGTGTTCTAGGCGATCTTAAGCAAGCAATACTTAAGGTAGTTGACTTCAAGATTATCTGTGACCCAAGACAGTTGTTACTGGTGATGCAGTTTTAAATTCAACAGTTTGTGAATCTGACTTCCTGTGAAACAGGATAGCTTAGTATTTTATGTGTATGTGTGTATGTCAAGTGAACTGAAACTTGTATGCAGTAACAAAGGGTTTAATGTAATCTTCAGGCAGCTTAAGTCTACATGAATATTTGCCTGTAACTTTACTGTTCTTTCCAATAGGAGTATGGTCCCTTTGTCCTATAGCTAAAGGGCATTCTTAACAATCTCTTTATTGTCATTGTGGAGTTATCTTTTCAGAAGCTCTGCATTAGGGTCTGGGGAAGGTAATCTGAAAATGTTTTAATAACAGGAAATATTTGCCATTTCACCCCTAGTACAAAAGAATTCATGTTTGCTGAAGAGCTGGGTCATACATCTGGTTTCGAGTTCCAAAGGTCAGAATTCTGAAGTTGTCACATCCCTGGCTTTCTCACAAGTCTTGTCAGTTTTGTCTATTCAGGATCAGTCTCTTTGCATTCCCTGCAGACAGTGGCTTCAGGAAACAGAACATTTGAAAATATAATTATGGGGTTTTCCAGAAAGAAAAATCAGTCTCATCATTCTTTAGAAGACGAGGCAGAAAAATTGACACTGGATGGATGTAGGCTGGATGACATGCTTTACATTTTAAAGAAGAAATAAAATTGTATTTTTAGGGTGGAAAGGAGGTCAATCACTTCAATGAGATTTTTTTTATAGGTTCCAAAGGCGTTTATTAGTGACTGGCTGAATCCTTTTCTGTTTTTTAGATTTTTAAATCTTGTGAGTTTTACATTTGTATTAAATAAGCAGTGATTGATTTGGGAAACATAACATTCTATTGCAAAACATGTTATTGTTTCTCAACTCTCAAAAAATTTTAGTTATTGTGGCAAAAAGAGAGAAGAGGTGTGGCCTAGGGAATAGAGCATGGTCCTGGAAGTTAGTCCCAACTCTGCCACCTTTCTGCTCTGGGACCTGGGGCAAGTCAGTTCATTTCTCTGTGCCTCAGTTAACTCATCTGTAAAAGGGGTATTAAGGCTGTGACAGAGCCCCATGCAGGACATGAACTGTGTCCAACCTGATTACCTTATCTACTCCAATGCTTAGAACAGAGCCTGGCACATAGCAAATGTTCAACAAATACCATAAAAATTGAAGGTTACCTTTCCATTGTAATGCATATGTTCAAGCATATCATCTAAACCTAATGAGATAGCAGTCATATGGTGGAGAAAACAGATATGCAATATAAGAGCTTCAAGTCCTAATCAGGTAGCTTCATCCAAAAGTTGGCGTATCTGTTTTACAGTCATTTTTGCATTTCAGAGCTCACAGACTCTACACCAGAGGTCAACAGAACTTCACGTGTTCAGACATCGTGTTGAATGCAGTTTATTAGTAATGGGATTATATTCTCTGTTGGAGAAATATAAACTCAATGACTGCTATAGCCATTACTGGGAGGAGAATGCACTGGGATCTGTCACTTGATATTATTTAATTACATTAAAAATCAGTCCCCATATGGTTGTGTGAAATGACTTCATGACTAACCTGTCATGACCAAATTAAATTAGCATTTCAGGAATATTAATGACCCTTAGAATCTTAATATGACATATTAAAATGTTGAATGCAGATTATAATAATCTTTGAGTTTTGGGGAAGGATATGTTTGAATACAAAGAACTCATATGGAGTATATTGAGGTAAATTCAAAACAAGCACTTAGTACAGTGCTCTGCACACAGTATGTGCTCAATAAGTATGATTGAATAAGATATTTTGCTTTCACATTATGATTAACTCAGTATTATTTTTAAGGATTAAATGTAAGGGAAGGTCCAAGTCCTGTGTTTCTTGTTTCTTTTAAGAATAGATGTGATTAAAACAAACATTTGGGATCAATTAGTGGAGAGGCACATAGGTTGTATGAATTTTGAGCAGGGACTGTGTATTGTACTCTCCCTAGTGCTTAGTATAGTACTCTGCACACAGTAAATTCTCAATAAATACAATTGAATGAATGAATATTAGATACTGCAGGAATGTGCTTTGGAAATATGAGTAACTAGGGTTTTGTTTGGTATTCCAGAATATCACAAACAATCCATTTTAGCATCCTGTCTGTGCAGGTTCATTCATTCAATCAGATTTATCTAATGCTTACTGTGTCAGATGCCTTAAGGCTAGAATTCCTAGAGAGGAGATTCAATTTGTCTCTGCGTAGTGGAACACCTGAAAGGTCTTCTACAAGTGGGATGTGATCAGCTTCCCATGTGGACAGCCAAAGAATAGGATTAGAGGGAAATGAAATGAAATTGGCTAGATTAAAATGTTCTCCATAAATAATTTCCACAAATACCCTTGCTTTGTCACTCTGCTCTGAATAAAGGTCATGCACTATTTCCATTATAATCACTAGCATGAGTTAATCCTAATTGAATACTAATCATCATCATGGGTCCCTTAAAGACTAGTGGGAGGAATATTCTGTCTGTTCGTTTTCCTTTCAGTCTGAGTGTTTTTTCAAGAAGGGTGGGCTAAGAATTTATGTAGAGGTGGTCTGATATCCTTCATGACCAAACCAAATTATTTTTCTAAAGAGGATAAATGTCTAATGAAAAGTTTTATTAAGGATAAGTTCCTACTTTTTTAATCTGTAACATTTATATGAGACAGACCACCGCAAGTTGGCACTTACTGTTTTAGATGCCCATATAAATGGTGGAAAAACCTTCCCTTTATTTCTGTGATATAGGTTTGTTAAAATGTCAAAACACTTGATAATAGATGGGGGAAATGGAAACATATAAGTGCCAGATGGAAAGCAATAGACAGGGGTTGTGGTTGACTGATGTTTTTGTATATACAGATCAGTTCCATTATATTGTCAGCTTAAAATTAGAAATCACATCGTTTTACTCTTCCACTGCTTTTGCTCTTTACCCTTTGCCTGTCAAAATTCTTGGTACATAAATTCTCAATTGGTGGCATTGATTGAGTGCTTACTATGTGCCGAGCAATCAGTCATACTTCCTGAATGCTTACTGTGTTACAGAGCACTGTACTAAGCACTTGGGAAAGTGCAGTGCAACAGTTAAAAGAAATGTTCCCTTCCCAGAATGAGTTTTTACAGTCCAGAGAAAATATAAGAAATACAGTGGCCACAATGGTGGTGACTTTGTTGCTTTGACAGAAAGGTTTTTTGGAAAATTATATGTAGTTCAGTTGCATAATTCACAAGAGCAGAGGGTGGGGGAAACCAGGCCATAGCATGGTTCTTGCTTATGTCTCTCTTTTTGTTGCTTTGATCACTTCTTCCCGTAACAACTCTTCAGTATCACAAAACTGGCCTAAAAAAGTATACCGATAAGACTGTGAGGAAGTTTAAGGAAAATCGTCAACATTCCTTAATGAGTGCATACTGTGTGCAGAACCTGATCCTTTTAATGACTTAATATAAACAATCTATGCAATATGACTGATTACAAATATGCACTCATGTTTGACTGTCACATTGCATTTTGCAAAGAGAAAACAGTGCTTTTGTAATTTAGCAGCGTTTGAATGTGTTTTATGCAAAACATAATTTAATAAGCACTGACTTTAAGTTTTCAACACTAAATGTCCCACTCGCCATGTCACACTGTTACACCATCTTATTTGTGCACACAACTGAGAATTCTTTTAAAATTTTATTTTCTTAATTTTTTTCTATAATGTTGCCATGCTTTTGCTTTTTTCTTGTTTGCCTCTCTTGTAATTACAACTATATTGTTAGCATGCCAATCCTATTGAGATTCATGATGTAGATAAACACTTTGTCTTTTAGTAACCACAAAACTCTAATCTTGTGACAACTAATATATGAAAACTTGATTATCATGTAAGCAGTGTTTTGAAGAAAGCCTGTTATGGCCAATTCTGTTCTTGGGAAACAGTCTTCTCCAAGCCCTTTAACCACATACCATAAAAGGAACTTTCTTCATTTTCCTTTAAAAGGAAAAATGATTGGAACAACAAGAAAGAAACATAAGCAAAATCATAATTGTAGGACATCAAGACTGACAATTGCATGCCCAAGAAAAACTGCAGAGGATTTTCATAATAGCCAAAAAAAGACTTGTGAAGTTATGTGACCACCTGTACGACAAAAACCTAGACATAGCCGAGGGGACTTAATCATGACCTCCTCTTTGCAGATCCTGATTTGAGCAGTTGTCTTTGAATCCTGTTTCTCATGAAGAACACTATTTTGGTCCAAGGCTAAAGTGGTTAAATACCAAATTCGGAAGACCAGAGTTTCATTTTTAAAGAGTGGTAGTGTGATATCAGCATAATATCAAGCTTCAGACCAAATCGAAGAGCCGTAAACCAAATTGTAGTATTTCACACTCACTCTGTCTTTTAATACCTATTTGGGCACATAATTCAGCTGCTGGTGATTTTTATGTGTGGCCACCCATGTGTTACACATAATAAATGGTAAAACAAGATAAATGATACCTGTAAGCTCATTGAGGGCAGGGAGCATAACTCCATAACTCCCAAGTGTTTAGTACCCCCTGCACAGACAGTGCTCAGTGCATACTGTTTATTGATTGATAGGATCAAGTCTTTGTAATCCTGGAATACAGAAAGTTCACTGGTATTGAAGCTGTCTAGCTTTGTACAAGGAATTAGATTTAGAGTACATCATAAGCAAAGATTTCAGGTAGAGTGCAACACTAGGCGTGCTGTTTAGGCACTAAAGAGCAAGAGATTCTTTCCAGCCACCCACTGTGGAAGTACAGCCCAGCCCTCACCCTCCGCTCCTCTACCGCTAATCTCCTCACCGTGCCTCGTTCTCACCTGTCAATCAATCAATCAATCGTATTTATTGAGCGCTTACTATGTGTAGAGCACTGTACTAAGCGCTTGGGAAGTACAAATTGGCAACACATAGAGACAGTCCCTACCCAACAGTGGGCTCACAGTCTAAAAGGGGGAGACAGAGAACAAAACCAAACATACCAACAAAATAAAATAAATAGGATAGAAATGTACAAGTAAAATAAATAAATAAATAAATAGAGTAATAAATATGTACTGTCCTGCCGTCAACCCCCGGCCCACGTCATCCCCCTGGCCTGGAATGCCCTCCCTCCGCACATCCGCCAAGCTAGCTCTCTTCCTCCCTTCAAGGCCCTACTGAGAGCTCACCTCCTCCAGGAGGCCTCCCCAGACTGAGCTCCCTCCTTCCTCTCCACTTCCTCCCCCTCTCCATCCCACCCGTTTTACCTCCTCCCCCTCCCCACAGCACCTGTATATATGTTTGTATGTATTTATTACTCTATTTCATTTGTACATATTTATTCTATCTATTTTATTTTGTTAATGTGTTTTGTTCTCTGTCTCCCCCTTCTAGACTGTGAGCCCACTGTTGGGTAGGGACCGTCTCTATATGTTGCCAACATGTACGTCCCAAGCGCTTAGTACAGTGCTCTGCACACAGTAAGCGCTCAATAAATACGATTGAATGAATGAATGAAAGTAATTATTGACCACTCATTGTTCATATCAATCACACTTATACACACTGATAAAAATCTCTCCAGCAGTAGCATCATTCTTGAACCCATAAAAAAATGCTATGCCCTCCAGTAATTTGAGATTAGCAAAACAGTATTTCTGTGTATTTTTTTCTTTATTACAAAAATAGAAAAAGTTGCCAGCGTCTCAGGAGGTATACTGTTTGATCAATTTAGAGATTTTCCCCATGAAATATTAGATTCAAGGTTTGCTAGTATCCAAGGAGAAACTCTGAAGAAAAGGGACTTGTAATTTATATTTGCCTTAATTCTCAAACAAAAATATTTAATGAGTACATTTCTGATGAATGGGTGGCTCTTCTGCAGTTGTCAAGACACTTTCTAGTTGTACTTTAAGCATGTAGTGAGGAGCGTTTACTCTTTTCGGCAACATAAGTACAGTTTGATACACAGAGCAGTAATGCAGTTCTAGAGTACTGGTGTTCTGGAGTGTCTAGAATGGATCACACAAAATGTTGCTCAAGGATTTTGTAGCAAAAGAATATTGAAATGATATGTGGGACTTTTTCTTCAGTTCTACAGCACTTAGATATATATCTGTAAATTATTTTAATGTCTGGATCCCTCTCTAGACTGTAAGCTCCATGCGGGCTGGGAATGTACCTTCAAACTTGGGTTTTATACTTGCCTATGTGCTTAATCAGTAAAATGCACACAGTAAGTGCTCAGTAAATGCCATTGATTCATGTGATTTCAGGCCATGAGGGAGCCATTTAGTTCCTAACACCAAACCGCATCAAGCAGTGATGCCTTAGGGGCTTTAATGATTTAATGTGCTTTCCTCTGCCCCTAATCATCTGCCAGAGACTTGGGCAAAGTATTAAAAAAGCAATCGGGAAGTTCAACGTGCTGTTTGAGAGAACAACAGTGTGGCAACCATGCAGCATTAAGCTTCAGCCATGCAACAGGTAAGCAAAGAAATTGTTGAGCTAAACTTTCCATCTGGTTGCCAGAACCGGGCCTACCACAGAGGTCATGTTGAGAATCATCACATCTGCTAGGTCCCAGATTTACCATAGACCCCTCAACAACTGTGAAGCTAGGAATCTAGAAAGCTTGACATCATCACAGAAGCAGTCATGCAGTCATTGTAACACAGATTTGCCATGAGGATGTAAGGAGAATGATGACACTCGAATGATCAATGGAGAGCTGAATTGGATGGAAACTATGAAAAAGGACAGTGCTTGAAATACACAAGGAGGCACATCCCCATGCATTTGGCCATTTTTAGGGACTGCTGAGAGGCAGATGTAACTGACTGACCTCAGCCTGGCATGCAGTCATCAGAATTTGGAGTGGCTTTCTCGGATCAAAGCTTCCATGTCTGGTGACCTGTTTGCAGTACCCCAATAAATGGCAGTCTGTGAAAACTGTTTTTAGCCCTTTTTTTCAGTAATCCCTTAAAAGCAGATGGATAGACTTTAAAAATAAAATCTGATAATAATAATAATAATAATAATTGTATTTATTAAGCACTTACTATGTGCAAAGCACTGCTCTAAGTGCTGGGGAGGTTACAAGATGATCAGGGTGTCCCACAGTCTTAATCCCCATTTTACAGATGAAATAACTGAGGCACAGAGAAGTTAAGTGACTTGCCCAGAGTCACACATCTGACAATTGGTGGAGCTGGGATTTGAACCCGTGACCTCTGACTCCAAAGCCCGTGCTCTTTCCATTGAGCCACGCTGCTTCTCTAAAATCTGATCAACAATTCTATATCAAAACATCCTTTCATGTGACCCTAAACTAATGAGTGTTTTTAACGAAAGCTAGAGTATCCCAGAGCTTTCCTGTAAATAGAGCCACCTGAAAGTTTAAATTAACTTCCTCTTAGGATCTTCACATGTAAGTTACTGGCAAAAATAAGCATTAATTCTCTGCACTCTATATGTGTCCAGTAAATACCATTACTGTTTGGTTCATCTTGCTAGAAAGATGAAATATTGCTAAAAGCACAAAGGACAGAACTAAAGGCTATCCATCAGTGGTATTTTTTGAGCATCTACTGTATACAGAGCACTGTACTAGGCATTTGGGAGAGTACAGTGCAACAGAGTTGGTAAACATGTTCCTTGCCCTCAAGGATTTTATAGTCTAGAGGAACGATATTGATGCAAGTACACATTATGGAAGGATCTGTCTGTCGAATATTGATCTTTTTAGGTGTAGTCATAAACATGCATAATTTTCCTCCATCCATAGAGTCAATTTGGTTTTTTTTTTAAACTTACATACTCTTTGACAGCTGCAAGTGTGTCCATAATATCAGAAACCATATAGAAACCATCAGAAGCCATATAGATATGCTATATGGGATTAAAATTTTGCTCTGGAAATAAATTGTATTCATTGGATAAATGGACCTCAAGAGAGTTCTGATTAATAAAGGACATTTTTCAAGCTTGTGGAATAATTAAACAAAGTTTTATAAGTGAGAACAGGTATTAATGGGTAACTGGAATTACATGCCTAATGCTCCATGAACCACAGTAAGTCATCTACCCTTGGGCACTATAACATGGAAAAAGTCAGGAAATTTAAAGCTGAAGATGACACTCCATCATTAACAAATGCCATTTTGCAATTTTTTACAATTATGACTTTAGGTAAGAGTACACTAAGCCAGACCTTGTTTTGATGTATGTGTATAAGGATGTTATCAAGCACAATATTTAGGGAAATGTATGTAATGCCTTTTATGATGTAGAAATTATTTTGTCATGAATCTTTGACCTCTTCAGTTTGATGTTAATTATTGTCTCATGTGAATAGATCTGAAATTGATATTTTAGTAATGATTTTAACTTTAAAAATCACACCTATCTTTCGAAATAGCAGTTTTTGAAAATGGTGATAAAGACTGTGATTCCTGAATATTGGAGCCTATCCACTCAAGTATCTATATTGCTCTAGTAGCTTGTTAGCTTTTTACTCTAAGGTAGAAGCATTTCATTTCTCCCACCCCAATCATCCCTTTCTGCAAGACCAGATAATTGGTAATTGGGATAACATTTTCTCCCCAAGGAAGAGAGAGTTAATCTGAATGTTCTACCACGATTGTGTTTTTATGTAATGAGATTGCCGAGTAACATCTAAATCAACATTTCCATACAGTCTTCATGCAGAACACCATTGTTGGATCCAAACCTGAGTTAAAATAAAGGTAATCCCCATGGGAAGGGAAGAGTTTTCAGGCCTCTCTGAAGTTTGATACCATAATAAAGCATTTTAGACATGAACATAGATTTCAGAGGCTCAGAAAAGTGCCAGTACAATTATCTAGGTGCAAAGATGATCCAAATCAGGGGCTATAAATAGCCATTTTTAGACTGTTTCAATTTAGAATGATTCTTCCCAGTAGATTAAGAATTGGAAGTCCAGTTAGAACCCATTTCTTAATAGGTGAAAGGTAGTTGTGTTTTATTTTTCTTCTTTCTGCCTACTTATAAATTTAAGCACTTCTGAGTGAATAAAGTATGTGAACTGTGACTTAGTGTTATCTGTTTATAGTTTAGTGTTCATTTGGAAGCAATTTGACATTGTTGTCCATCTAGAAAGAGGACATTTTAATTAGTAATGTAGGAAACATGTACAAACTTAGTAAAGCCAAATAAATTACCCGAGTTCTTTGTTTTTAACTTTATCATTTTACAATTTAATCCATACAATACTAAAAGCCCTTCAAATTTAGAACATCAAAGAAAATTTTGTTGGAATTGTGCACATGGTAGTTTTGTGATTATTTTCTTGTAATTTCAAGAATTGTGCATTTTGAAAGCACTACAAATTATACTAATGTGGGAATAATTATTATCTTTTTCTGGGCTATTCCCAAGTTCATCCATTTAAGTTCTTTTGCATCCCAAATTGGAATACTTCAATGGACTTTGTAATCACTAGCTTTTCCTTTTTTTTTTTAAGAGGACAAAAATTGAGGCAAATGTCTGGGTTTTTATAACATTTTGGCCAACTCTGTCCCACAGAAATTAATTTAACATGTTTTTGTCAAAGCACAGGAACATTGAGTTTACATGTTTGGTGATAATATTTTTTTAGTACAAAAATGAATGCCGAGAATAATTCTTTCCAGAAACAGATAATTTTGATGAAATTGCATATTTCTTATCCTGTTGATTTTTTTCCATAATGGAATGAGAACAAGAAAATGTTGCTGTGCAACATTAAAACAAGTTATGGAAATAAATGCTAAACTGTATCAGAAGGGTTATACATCAACTATTCCATCGTGGACAACTGTATCTAGCTTCAGTGAGATCAATTAGGATACAGATCCTTGAGGGCTAAGGCTGTGTCCCTTAGTTCTCTTGTATTTTTCGGTGTTCTGAATGGAGCACCATCATGGGGTGTTACTGCCTGACTGTTACAGTGCTGGTAACACCCACTGTGTCACCTGTTTCCCAGCTTGGGGTTTCAATGCCAGCCTGCTCCACACTATCAGGGAAGATAGAAGTAGTGTGGTGGTAGTTTAGCCTCTAAATTTTTTTATAACGTTGTAGAGATGGAAGTAACTGAGAATTTCTGTGACTCCATTTCAGGCATTTAGGTGACAGCCATAGAATGTGATATCTCTAGACTGTGATCTTGTTGTAGCCAGGAAATGTCTGCTGTATGTACTCGCCCAAGTCCTTAGTACAGTGTTTTGCACACATTATGTGCTCAATAAAGATGATTGAATGAATCTCTCTCTCTAGACAGGTAAGACCCATGTTCTAGTAATGTATTTGGCACTGTGAAGAAATGATATATGATTTCAAAAGCTTTCATTCCCATCTTCAGGGAGAAAAGGTAAGAACAACAGCGTGGGAAAATCCTTTCCAAGGTCATTTCAGTTGGCTATTGAATCAATCAATCAATCAATCGTTATTTATTGAGCGCTTACTATGTGCAGAGCACTGTACTAAGCGCTTGGGAAGTACAAATTGGCATCACATAGAGACAGTCCCTACCCAACAGTGGGCTCACAGTCTAAAAGGGGGAGACAGAGAACAGAACCAAACATACCAACAAAATAAAATAAGTAGGATAGAAATGTACAAGTAAAAAAAATAAATAAATAAATAGAGTAATAAATATGTACAACCATATATACATATATACAGGTGCTGTGGGGAAGGGAAGGAGGTAAGACGGGGGGATGGAGAGGGGGACGAGGGGGAGAGGAAAGAAGGGGCTCAGTCTGGGAAGGCCTCCTGGAGGAGGTGAGCTCTCAGCAGGGCCTTGAAGGGAGGAAGAGAGCTAGCTTGGCGGATGGGCAGAGGGAGGGCATTCCAGGCCCGGGGGATGACGTGGGCCGGGGGTCGATGGCGGGACAGGCGAGAGTGAGGTACAGTGAGGAGATTAGCGGTGGAGGAGCGGAGGGTGCGGGCTGGGCAGTAGAAGGAGAGAAGGGAGGTGAGGTAGGAGGGGGCGAGGTGATGGAGAGCCTTGAAGCCCAGGGTGAGGAGTTTCTGCCTGATGCGCAGATTGATTTGCATTACATTGAATGACAGTGTAAATAATGTAGTTCTGGAATTGTGATGGTCCCCTAGACAGTAGTGCCATACTATGAATCCGATCTTCATGGCATAGCATATACATGAGAACACATACCAACATAAGAATAGTGCCGTAGCACTATTTGTTGCCATTTAGATAGAATTGGGCATCATCAATAAACCTGGGCTCTGATAGCTACTAAAAAAACAATTGGCCCCCTGCCCCAACATCCCCCCCGAGGAGTTTATTAAGAATGTAAGGTTTCCAAGATACCATTACTGGTCCTTTCAGTTTGGAAAGTACTCCATTTAAATTGTTGTCCCTTACCAATGGAGTATACTCGAGACATTTTTGAATTCCCTGTCTTCTTTCTCTACCCACTCCAGGACATACTTCATTTTGCTACCTGGATCATTTTTCTGTAAAAATATTCCATCTCTGTTTCCCCATTCCTCAAAAACCTCCAGTGGTTGCCATTCAACTCTGCATCAAAAAGAAATTTCTTACCATTGGCTTTAAAACAGTCACCTTGACCCCTTCTATTTTACCTAGCTGATAGCCTACAGTGGATACACTACCAGAAGGATTGCAGATGGAGGTGGGGTGTTTTGGGAGAGATGTGTCCATGGAGTCACTGTGGGTTGGAGACGACTCAACAGCATAGGATAAGTCAAGATTTCATACTACAACCCAGCCCTCTAACTTCGCTCCTGTAATGCCAACCTACTTACTATACCTCAGTTTTCTCTATCCCACCGCTGACCTTTTTTCCCTGTCCTGCTTCTGGCCTGGAACTCCGTACCCCTTCATATCCAATAGACCGTCACTCTTATCTTCAAAACCTTACTGAAGTCACATCTCTTCCATAAAGCCTTACCCAACTAAGACCTCATTTCCCCTCTTCCCTGTCCCTTAGGTTTTGCCCTTGCACTTGAATTTGTACCCTTTAGGCACTTGATATTCACCCCACCCACAGCACTTATGTACATATCGGGGAAGCAGTGTGGCTGACTGGAAAGATCCCGGGCTTTGGAGTCAGAGGTCATGGGTTAAAATCCCAGCTCCGCCGCTTATCAGCTGTGTGACTTTGGGCAAGTCATTTCACTTCTCTGTGCCTGTTACCTCATCTGTAAAATGGAGATTAAGATTGTGAGCCCCACATAGGACAACCTGATCACCTTGTGCCCTCCTCAGCGCTTAGAACAGTGCTTTGCACATAGTAAGCACTTAACAAATACAAAAATTATTATTATTATATCCATAAATTTAATTCCAACCTCCCCTTGTGGACTGTACCTCCTTGTGGGAGGGGAAAATGTCTGCCAACTCTGTTGTATTATACTCTCCAAATAGTACAGTGCACTTTCCCTTGTTACACTGCTCTGCATGTAGTCAGCCCTCAACAAGTACCTCTGATTGAGTATGCTCTGACTTACTGATTGTGTAGCTCATTCAGCTGCACTGAACCCAATGTCTTTTAAGGGATCTGACAATAGCCGAAATGGTCATCAAGGTAGTACTTTTAAAAGAAGTGCTCAATAAATATGACTGAATAAATGAATGAAAAAGGGAGGTGCTGACTACAGACCACATCAGTCACCTCTCCTAATAAACTGTAAGCTAGTTGAGGTCAGAATTTATCTAAGTCCACTGTTCTGTAGTAAGCCTTTATTTGTTTTCCATTCAATATATGAATGCTATTGATTGATCAAGATGAAGGTGCCTCCGTGTTCCATCCTTGGAGAGACTTGCTTTTTTTTGTTTTGTTTTATTTAAATCCCTTATAACCATTTTGATGGCCTCCTAAAAATAGTGTTAGGCATAAAGTACTTGGAACAAAAGAGAACACACCTGAAAAAAGAAATGATCTATCTCTATATGCATTTGCGTTCCTATCAATTTAGTCCTTACCTCCCTATCATCCTTAACTTACACACCGAAAAACAATGTGTATAAGCTGATGAGTTTGAGAGAGAAGGAAACTAAATTATGCCCAAATTGGGAAAAAGCTGAGAAGAGGGAGTTGCTGGTGGAGAAAAGAGCACAGTGATAGAAAAAGCCAAGTTTAGGAGAGGGAACAGAAGGTAGAGGAGAGAAACTGAGGATCTCGTTTAGAAGGGCCGTAAGAGATTGGGGCTGACAGCTTAAATTTAGGGAAGAGAAGGAGAAAAGAAAGAAGAAGGGGTTGGAAGGCAAGATAATTTAATTCAGGAGAGGGAAATCACTAGATAGTGTATCTTTGCCAACAGTGGTAAAGTACAGGAGGCAAGACTGAAATTGTGTGGGCCAAGCCAAAGAGGTTGTAAACTGAGATTTAAGCCCAGATTGAGGAGAGAGCAGTAGTGGGTAAGGAAACTGAAAAATCTAGGACACACTGGTGAAGCACAGAGTGGTCAGATGGGAGGCAGAAAATCACTGGGCCTGTGGAAGCAGCTGAGGCCCAAGGTGCTGGCAAGATATAGGGGAAGGTGGAACAGATGGGACAGGGAGTTCAAGGAAGAAGAAGAACAATATTCTAATGAATGCTTTATAGGTCTGGGATAGTATCCAACCTGTTTCAAACTGTAGCCTAAATCACATTTCTTTTTTTGTCGCTAAAAAAAGGTAAATTGGAATAAATTAATCCACAGTTTTTATTTTACCTCTTCTTTACAGAAGACCTGTACTGTAAATGCATGAGATAATGCCGTCAGGTAAATGGACATGATTCCTGCCTTTACAGTCTAGTGGGGAGATAGACATTAAAATGAATTACAAGTAGGAGAGGCAACTAAGTATAAGGATATTTTATCCTTCATCTCTTTCACTTGTTTTCTGGCTTGTATCTATAATCTCACTATTAATATGATTAGGGAACTATGAACCTGGAACAGGGAACACAACAGTGAAATGTAATGGCAGTGTGTGTGCATACATATTTGGTATGTTTGTGTGTATGTAGAATAGAGGTCTTTGAACATATTAGAGGTAATTTTGTGAAGGTTTTTTAAATAGATATTTTGCAACTGATGATGGCAAATATGGTCAAATTTTAGATGACTTCTGGCCTATGATGATTTTTAAGGATCCAGAAGTTTTCAAGGATTTTATAGTTCAGATATTTAAACTGGGATTCAGGGATTTCTATAGGTTCCTTGGAAGAACTAGAGTTGCCAAGTAACAAGCAGAAATAACCTGCTTTTTTCTGGTCTGGAAACAAAGAGGAGTGTTTCTACAGTTGGAGCCGAATTTGGTACATATGAAATACTCGTAAGTATATAGCTATGTCGCTCTCCCCTTTTTAAAGCTATTTATTGGTCCTCAAGGAATAAAAACATAATGGATCCTGAAGTTTAGTGCTATTGTCATAGAAATTATAAGGCTTTGTAATGCCTTGGAAGATGATTTGAAGTGATTAACATTTTTTGAAATAGTGAAGATTTATTTTTATTTGGTATGCCTGTTGTTTTGCTCTTGTGACCGTTCATCTGTGTGTCAGGCTCTCCTCTCCCCCAGGCATACTAGAAGCAATGCAGTTCTTTCCTGAAATGTATTGGCAGACTGCTTCTCTCTTGGAGCTTGAATGATTCAGTTTGGTGCCTTTGCTCCAAACTCTTTCAGAATCCCTCCTTCCATCATGTCTGTTTGCATTCCCGCCCCTGAGTACAGTATAACCGGTTGTACCACTGCGAGAAAAAAGATTCCACTAAATTCCTAAGTTCCACTGCTTGTAAATATGTTCATTAGACTCCATCTTGATTTAATATTACATAAATTATTTGTTCCTCTGTGGTATATTTAAAATAGTATATTGACTTTACTAAGGAATTTTGTTGCTTATAGCATGAGTAATATATTTTGAAGACAATTTTAACCTCAGTAAAACTATGAGATCTTCGAAGGTTCTCTTGCTAATAACTCTTTAAATTGCTTCCACATTGCATAGGAACCCACTTTTCCATTAATTTTTCATTTGATTAATGATTATGTGTAAATTAAACAACCCTTAAGTCAAGTTGTCGATAAAAGAAAGCTTTGTTTTGGACATGTTTGTTTATACATTTGTGACTTTTAAAACCTATTTATGGAATGAATTGGTATTTCTAAGGTTCATTGCCTATCCTTTTAGTGCATATTTTGTTTCAGTACGTATTGATCCGAAAAAGTTATGACACGTTTTTCAATAATAAATCAGAGACTTCTCAATGGAAGGTATTATGTTAAATATTCACTAAACTATTCAGATTTAATGTGAACAATTTCATCTTAACTGAAGCTTTCTGATAAAATCTATCTTAGAAAAGAATTGGATTTTTTACGCTTCTGACTGCTAGTGAGAAAGACATAACTGCAAAATTATTGAATTTTACATATATGTTGTGTGAGCTTCAAAGATGAACCTCGTCCTCATTCAGAATTTTGTTTTAAGAAAATGGATGATAAATCAACTTGCCTTAATTTTTATTTTTCCAGTTGCCTTCTAAGAATTTTTAATTATAGTGTGGTGAAAATGAGAAAGTCATTCCCATTACTCATCCCTTCTACTCTGCCTGTCCACTTTTACATTGTACTACGTGCCACATGTGGAGCAAGTGATTACAAAATAAATCAAGGGAGAAAGTGATTGGGAGAAAGTGATTGGTTTTGCATTTATTAGAGTAGCAAAAAAACAGTTTGGAAAGTTTGGATTGAGATTTAAACTACACATTTGTAAAAGGCTCTGAACTGTCATTTTCAGTAATTACAGTAGGTTAAAAAACTCATCCAATCAAAGTTGAAGCTATTATATATTAAAAGTGGCTACTTTATTGTATTTTACAAAAAACCAAAACAGTTATAATCTGGATTAATCAACAAATACATTTGTGTACTCTGCACTGAAGAGTAGGTAATCCTATGAATCATATTTATTAATTCCTTATGGTGTGCAGAATACTATACTAAATGCTTGAGAGAATAAATATAAGAGTTTCGCACAAGGAGCTTACAGTCTAGAGGAGGAGACAGATATTAAGCACGGCTATGTACATAAAGGCTGTACGGTTGGGGGTAGTGGTGAATAAAGGATGCAAATCCAAGTGTAAAGGATTTTGCAGAAGGGAGAGGGAATAGGGAAAATGAGGATTTAAGGAAGGCCTCTTTGGTGAGATGCGATTTTTTTAAAAATAAGGCTTTGTGTAGAGTGATGGTCTGTCAGATAAGAAGCAGAAGGGAGTTGCAGGCCAGGGGCGGAAGGTAGATGAGGGTTTAGTGGTGAGATAGAGGAGATGGAAATTCAGTGAGTAGGTTGGTGTTACAGGAGTGAAGTAGTGATTGTGCTGGGTTGTAATAGGAAATCAAACCCATAAGAAGAGCAGAGAGCATGTAACATAAGACAGTAAATAATTAAAGCATAAATGAATCAAAGATGGTATATCCAGGCAAAGGCAGAAAATGTATGATCTTACTCCCTGCAGTTTAATGGTGAACCAACTCAAAATAGGTGAGCCCTGTTGGTTCTTCTAGACTGTGAGCCTGCTGTTGGGTAGGGACTGTCTCTATATGTTGCCAACTTGTACTTCCCAAGCGCTTAGTACAGTGCTCTGCACACAGTAAGCGCTTAATAAATACGATTGAATAAATGAATGAATGAAAATGTTGGTGTAATTCCCGAAAGTGAAAATCTCTTTTTTTGCACTGAGGAAAGTGAGATGACGTATATAGCAGACCCGAAGCAAAAAGGTAATTTAAATATATGTCATAATCCAGTGTTCTGGACACTTCAACGTCACCATATATTCAGGAAGTTAGCTATCTTAATGTTGTCTGTTTCCCCACAGTAAGGTTTTTCAGAATGAATAAGCATCTGCTAAGCCCTTAGTACAGTGCTCTGCACACAGTAATTGCTCAATAAATACGATTGAATGCATGAATGAATCTACTGCTTTAAAACAACAAGCAGGTAGCCACTCATCTGAGGAGAGAGTGAAGAATAATGGAACCAATTTGGAAGTAGGAAATACAGGAAGCCTGGGAAAGAACCTTGACTTAGTTGCCTGATGAAAGACAGTAAACAGATGGTATGAGTGACAGGAACAAAATGGGTTCCCAGCTCGGACTAGATCATGCAACATTTTAATTGGAAAATGAATAGCATAAAAGGCAGTGTGTGATGTTAATCCTGTTGTGGACCATTACATAAACAGATTGTTCTCTGGAATGCCTAAAATGTAATCATAATTACATTTGATGGCCTAAATAATATGTTTTTGTAGTTTCTTTACCTTTTCCCACCGTAATTGTCCCTTCGAATTGCTGATATTTTTTCTCGCTATGTATTTTTCAGAGTCCTGCTGTAAATCCCATTATGGTGAGAATTTTCAAAGCCTTTATTTCAAAGATAAATGAATATTAGAGTTATTTGGTTCAAGAATAGAACAATATCTCATCATTAAAAATATTAATTTACATAGGATTCCTGTTTGCTTTGATTCAAAATGCAGTTCTCAAAATCAATCAATTGTATTTACTGTGTGCCGAGCACTATATTAAGCACTTGGGAGGGTACAATGTAACAGTGTAATAGAGTTGATAGACACATTCCCTGCCCAAGATGAACTAACAGTCTAAACCGGGGGCGGTGGGGGTGGGGGGGAGGAACCAAACAGCTTAAATCACTGACAAGTCAGTTTAATAATAATGGTGGCATTTGTTAAGTGCTTACTATGTGCCAAGCATTGTTCTAAATGCTGGGGGGAGATGCAAACTTAGGTTGTCCCAAGTGGGGCTCACAGTCATAATCTCCATTTTACAGATGAGGTAACTGAGGCACAGAGAAGTGAAGTGACTTGCCCAAAGTCACACAGCTGACAAGTGGCAGAGCAGGGATTAGAATCTACAACCTCTAACTCCCAAGCCCATGCTCTTTCCACTAAGCCACGCTGCGTCTTTGCTGCTAAACTACAGTCCATTATTTGGGCACCACTTTTTTCATAGACTCCGCCAATCTGTGGTATTCACACATCAAATCAATCGTAGAAACACAACCAGAAAATAAAGTTTTCCTGAATCCAAGTCCAGTGCACTGTGTCACTATAGTCTGTCATCTGTCACTGTAGTCTGTCATCTGGATCCTATGTACCATGCCTCCTTCTAGGAGGCAGGATGACCTGAGCTATGGACTCCATGCTGTAGACCTCTGCTCTCTCATCATTTTTAGAGTGATGAGTTTTTAACATCTAATAATATAGAAACATCGCAACCTTCCAAATTCTGAAATTTTAGCTGTCCTTTTTAAGAATTTAAGTGCTTAATACAGTACTCTGCACAGAGGAAACACTAATAAATATGGTTCATTCTTAAATCTACCTGTAATGAATATTAATGAAAAGCAGAAAGAGATCATTATGTATTTTAATGTTGAATTAAAAACAATTTAGGACCCATCAGCGTAGTAGATACCTCAGAAAATTAGGGCATCTTTTGTGTATGGAGAGTTTTCCAATTCGTGAAGACTGTTTAAAGACTCCACAGTACTTACCAGTTTTATACTTAAAATTTAAAATTTGTCTTGAGATATTTGTTAGTAAAATTTTTCTTTAGCAGGAAAACTTAAATCCTACAGTACGAGCAGTAACCATGTAATTATAATCAGTCTTTTGATAGCGGATCCTACATTGTCAGTGGAAAGATAGTTTGCATTATTTGGCAAATGTCTATGCAGTATTCTTGTTTAACTGAACAGTATAAAAAATAGCTGGTTGGTTAATCTAAGGTTATTTTAATTTGCTTCTGGTAACTGGTCAGGTGAAAGTTAAGAGTGTGAAGTAACACCAGTGGTCTTGCCAAATTCCTTTTAAAAGGGTTATAACCTCCTTCCTCTCCCCCTCCTCCCCCTTGCCATCTCCCCCCGCCTTACCTCCTTCCCCTCCCCACAGCACCTGTATAAATGTATATATGTTTGTACATATTTATTACTCTATTTATTGTACTTGTACATATTTATTGTATTTATTTTATTTTCTTAATATGTTTTGTTGCCTGCCTCCCGCTATTGGGTAGGGACTGTCTCTATATGTTGCCAACTTGTACTTCCCTAGCTTAGTATAATGCTCAGCACACAGTAAGCGCTCAATAAATACGATTGACTGAATGAATGAATGAAGTACCTACTAGGTGGTCATCAGCAAAGTATCAAGCAGTAATATTTATTGGGCACTTATTCATTCAGTCATTTATTGAGCATTTACTGTGTGCTGAGCATTATACTAAGCAATTTGGGAAAGTATAATACAACAGAATTGGTAGACTGTCTTGCTCAGAAGGAGCTTACAGTCTAGAGGGATAGCTAAATATTAAAATAAATTATGGATACATAAGTGCAGTGGGACTGAGCCCCTTCCTTCCTCTCCCCCTCGTCCCCCTCTCCATCCCCCCATCTTACCTCCTTCCCTTCCCCACAGCACCTGTATATATGTATATATGTTTGTACACATTTATTACTCTATTTATTTTGCCTGTACATATCTATTCTATTTATTTTATTTTGTTAGTATGTTTGGTTTTGTTCTCTGTCTCCCCCTTTCAGACTGTGAGCCCAATGTTGGGTAGGGACTGTCTCTGTAGGTTGCCAATTTGTACTTCCCAAGCGCTTAGTACAGTGCTCTGCACATAGTAAGCGCTCAATAAATACGATTGATGATGATGGTGATGATGATGACTGAAGATGGGGTGAATATCAAGTTCTTAAAGGATAAAGATTAAAAGGCATAGGTGATGCAAAAGTGAGAGGGAGTAGGGGAAAAGACAGTTTAATAAGGGAAGACCTCTTGGAGGAAATGTGATTTTAATCAATACGGCTTTGATGGTGGATAGAATTGGTGGTCTGTTTTATTTAAAGGGGGAGGGAGGACATTGGAATCGGGTGGGCAGAGAGGTAGAAGCGATAGAGGCACATGTGCCCTAGAGGAGTCTTGTGTGTGTATTGGGTTAGTACAACATTCACTACAGTGCTAAGCACTTAGTTCAGTGCTTTGTGCACAATCTTTGTGAGATTGAATGAATGAATGGGTTGTAGTAGAAATCAATGAGGTAAGGCAGAGGGTGACCTGACTTGTTTTAAAGCTAATGGTAAGGAGTTTGTAGAAGTGGGTGGGCAATTATTGGTGGTACTTGAAGAGTAGAGAGATATAGCCACGAGAAGCAGCATGGCTCAGTGGAAAGATCACGGGCTTGGGAGTCAGGTCATGGGTTCTAATCCCAGTGCCGTCTTTGGGCAAGTCACTTCACTTCTCTGTGCCTCAGTTCCCTCATCTGTAAAATGGGGATTAAGACTGTGAGCCCCACGTGGGGCAACCTTGATTACCGTGTATCCCCCCAGCACTTAGAACAGTGCTTGGCACATAGTAAGCGCTTATGTGAACCCAATTTTTTTTTATAGAAAAGTGATCTGGGCAGCAGAGTGAAGTGTGGACTAGTGTGGAAAGTGCCAGGAGGCAAGGAGGTCAGCAGAGAGGCTGCTGCAGTACTCAAAGTGCTTGGATCAGCAAAAAGCCAATTTGGTTGGAGTGGAGAAGGCTGATTTTTAGCAATGTTGTGAAGGTAGAACTGACAGGATTTGGTGACATTCATTCAATCAGCCATATTTTATTGAGCGCTTACTGTGTGCAGAGCACTGTTTATTAAGAGATTGAATGTGTGTGTTTATTGTCAATAATAATAATAATGAAAATAATTGTAGTATTAAGGATCAGCTATGTGCCTAACCCTGCAAAGAGACAGGATAATAAAGATAGTGATAATAACATTATTGTTATTACTGCTTGGTGAAACTCATCACCCTTCTATGTCTAGAGGATGTATTTATATTATGAAGATATATATATAGCCATACAATTATGTTTATATTCTCATAGACATAGAGAAGAACTAGGCTGAGGGAATGTCTGGTTGCAATACAAAAAATGTAAAATAGATCATTTTTAGCTCTAAAGTATAATCTTTTCCTGCAGTACCACTGTCATTTTGCTCCTGCTTCTATTCTTTTGGATTTTAGTGGAAGTTATTCTTATGAAAAAGAACTGTTCATGGGATTTTGCTCTCTGGAGCCAGTACAATAATTTTACTTTCTTGGAAAAGCCTTCAGAGGGTCATTTTTTCATAACTCTCTACTGTGAACGGAATCCTGTAGGGTACTGGAAGGGATGTATAGTTCCTACCATCTGATCTCTGATTTGAAGAGAAATACTTTTTTTGGTGAGAAGACAGTTTGTGGTGTATTCTCCCAAGCAGTTGGTGCTCTGAGCACAGTAAGTGCTCAATCAATACCATTGTTTGATCTGTGCTTCATTTCTTCCCCACAGTGTACCAGTTTCTCATCCTGAATGACTAAAAACTGGCAGTTATAAGTTAAACAGAGTAAGAGACTGGTTATCCTTGACATTGTAACTCAAAAGTGTTTACTAGGTGACTGCTTCTTTCACACCATGGCTAGAATGTGTGTTGTTTCGATTCATTTGTGTTTTTTTGCCAACATATAGGATAGGTCTCATTAAAATAAACTTACCAGGTGGGTGTTTGTGGATTTTTTTTAGTTTTGTAGATCACAGCTACATTATAATGTGACTAAATATTCTCAAATACAATTCATTCTTGGGTAAATTGGTCAAATTGGAGTTATATTTTAATGAATTCACAGCAGAAATATTGCTCTCTGTTTCTTAACCACTTTCACAGTTTTCCAAAATCCATTGATTAACTGCAATTCCGATGTGAGGCAAGAATGAAAACATCCATTTTTCAGACACCTTGTTCCATTTTGCTCAGGTCACTAGATTGGATGGTGGTCATCTTACTGGCAGTGTGACAAGGGAGTAAAGTTGGTGGCTATAGAGCAAATGTTGGAAGTACAATGGCTCCTACCAGGGAAGCAGCATGGCCTTAGTGGATAGAGCATGGGCATGGAATCACAAAGACCTGGGTTCTAATTCTGACTCTGCCACTTGTCTGCTGTGTGACCTTAAGGAAATTACATCACTTCTCTGTGCCTTAGATACCTCATTAGTAAAAGGGGGATTAAGACTATGACCCCAATGTGGGACAGGGACTGGTTCTAACCCAATTACCTTGTGTCTACCCCTGTGTTTAGTATAATGTTTAGTATAATAGTAAACACTTGAAAAATGCCACAGTTACTTTTTTATTAATATTATTATTATTACCATTCTTTTCTTTGCTGCAGGAAATCATAATGACAGTGATTCATTCGTGGTGGTTATCTTGAGAAAAATGATATCTCTTAGTCTTTATAGCACTGTAATCTGAAGGAAACATTGTATCCAGGCTCTATCAGGTATTATAACTTGCTATAACATTACAACGTGGTAAAGTTTGGTTTTAAATTCATTTTTAATATCCAATTTCACTTGAAGTAGATTTCATCCATTAGAAGAACAGTATACCTTTCACCAGTCTAATGGGAGCACTGATATTGGTATTGGAGCTCAAAGAAAGTTTGTTTTGTCTGCCTTTTGGAATAGTTTACTGCAAAGAAATCTAACACCATTTTTCTGTTTTTCATTTGGTTTCATTTTTGGCTGAAAATTTCAATTGGATTACTTACAAAGCTCTAACAAAATAGAGGACAGTAGGCAGGGAGAAATGATGCCAATTTTTTTTCTAATAAATTTTCTTTTTCTCAGTTTTCAATGAGAGGTTGTTTTAAAACTTTCTGGAGACACGTGTCACTAGTCATCTTAGCAATAATCATCCTGAAATACATTATTTCACTGCTTTTTGTCATGTAGGTTTTTCCAATTTAAAGTCAGAAAGTGCTGTTTTGATTTGGATTTTTATTTCCCTCTTTTTCTTCTGTTCACTTTTCTGTGACATGGCAATTATTTAATGGACTGTTATGGTGTAGTTATTTAATTGCCAGAAGACCAATCAACACTCGTCCAGATGCCTGTGACATTAATAATTTCACTTGGAGAGCATATGTAAATCTTGATCCTTTGAATATTGACGTTGAGCTTTTGGACTGATGGAATCCCAGTTCTTCCATCCAGTGAGCTGGCTTGAACGTGGTAAAAGTTAAAAGAGAGATCTGCAGCTTACAAATATTAATGTGCTTTGTGTCCTGGATTTTGTAGAATTCTCAGCTGTAGCCAACTGGCCTGTCTTTGTGTCTGGAATCTGTTGCATGCATAAAACCGAAGCAAGCCAGGGAAAAATATTATTGAAGCTTAATCAAAGAGAGAATAATTACCTCCAGATCATATTGCTAGATTTAATGCTGGTAGTTTTTTGGTGTGTCTTGAAAAATTATATTTAATTGAATCTTCCATTCTCCTCAGATCTCTCTCTGGAGCATTTTTTTATTCAAATGTAGCCTGTAATATTTTCTAGGGACTTGGACTGATTGCTCTTTCTGATTAGTTTGGTTTTTCCTCATCTTCTTCACAAAATCCTAAACTTTTTATCCTCCTTTGCCTTTGTCATATTCCCTTCTCTTTCTTTCCCAGAGTGTTCGACGTGTGGTCAACTTTATAACATGAAATCTAAGCTTAAGGTGGCCTGAGCCCTTTGTAGAACAGTGCCAGAAGAACCCCAAATTAGTTCAACATCTGTTTTGACAATGTGCCTGTTAGCCATATCTTGCCTCAGCTACCATGCAACATATTTGTCCATATTATTGTTTTAAAACCTCTCAGGATATCACAGTGGCCAAAAAATGTGTCAAGGACCTTAATCTGTGGAATGTCATTCTGTCAGTTAGTGCTCGATAAATGTGATTTATTCATTAGGAATGATAGTGCTGTTCAATATACTAATTCTGTTCAGAAGCATTGCATTTTCTGTAGGTAGGTCTCCGTGGCTTTAGTAAAAGTACTAGTAGAACTATCTAATTTAGCAAGTTTTTATGTCACCCATCCTGGTCTCCTGAAAGACAAAAACTTTAAAAGAATTGGAGGGATATTGAATAATAACGTTTTAATTATAATAATCCCACTACACTAATTTGGATTGAACAATATGAAAAAATTTCATAAGCCTGTAGTGCAGCTTCCTGCCAGTCCTGAGCTGAATATAGTAATTGCTTATTTGATGGACTTCCAAGTTTTTTCATTAGCTCCTCTTTCTGTCCTCACTAGGCAGGCATGTCTCCCAATGTGCAGGGGCATGTTTAAAAATGTAATGAATTCATTGCTTCAAGAGTTTTTGACATTTTCCTAACTTTGAGATTGAAGGGGCTGATCTTCCAGTTTTTCAAACTGTCCAGACACCCTGCAGCATTCTGATCATGGGTTAGCCACTTAGAAAGGACCCTGGTATTTTATTTGTTTCATTCACTTCGCTCTGTTGGAATTCAAATCTTAAAATCTTATGAAAATTAGACAGAAAACATGATCATTTATGGCAGTTCTGTGATACCATATCAAACATATTTGTGAGTCTAGATTTTCAGTAGACTTGTGTTCTTTAAAAATTACATTTTTCACAGTATAAATAAAATATGATTAGTTAAAGATGAATGGAGGAGGTAAAATGATTTGGAGGTTGGCTTCTACTATGAGACTCAATTACAGTTTTAGCTTTAGACTCACTTATGTAAAGAACTATCTTTCATCCCAATTTAGAAATTCCGTAATGGCTGTTTAAAGAAAAATTCACGTCATGGTCTTTGGTATTCATCAGGCATATTGTAACTGACTTTTTAGCAAGTTGTCAAGAGTGGGATTCGCTTAGAACGATGCATTCTAATTCATCAAGGAAGAATTGAAAATCGAAAATTGATAGGTGGAGGTTCTGTAGCCAAAGCATTATGTCATGCAGTTGAATCCTAATGACCCAGAAAACTTGTGGCATAGGGTGTGCCCTCGGTCGCCTCCGTACCCGACTCCAAACCTGCCTGAACACTGGGTGCCATCCAAGTCCATCCTGGGTGGGAGCAGAGAAGGGAAGAAGCACTGGGTGATGGAAAACAGTGAAATCTCATCTGAAGTTTGGCAGTCATACCCACATCAGTGTTGGGTGTGTAAACCCAGTGGTAGGACAGATGGGCCTTGACTCCAAAATGGTTGGTGGTTTCTTCCTGGCTCAATCCTTGCTGACATGGGTAACCTAACCTGGGGACTTGATCAGACTGAGACAGTCTAACCTGTACTTCTTCATGGGAAAATTCCTCTGAATGAACACACCCACAATCACAATACGCTTGCATTTAAATGAAAATTTAGTTTGCAAACTGAATGATCTCCAAATTAATCCATTGATTAAAGACGACCCATATTTATGCTAAAATTTGTAATTGTAAAGCCGCAAATTTAAAGTATTTGATTAGTTTTAAGATTTTTCCCTTGAGTAAAGGACTCCTCATTATTGATTGCTAGTGCAAGGCATTCTTTAATAACTGATGACTCAGCTATTGCCTGATTGAAATAAAGATTTATTAACATAGTGGAAACAAAATGGGTTGTTTCCTCTGAGAGTTGCAGGCTATTTGATCACGTGCTTTTCTGTTGTTGCCTATGAACCTCTTGGCTGGCTCTGTGACCTAGATCAGATAGGAGAAAATCAAATGGCATTTAAACGTCTATAGTGAATTTCGAAACCTCTTCAACTCAGTAGTGGCAGGCCATGAGCCAACTTGACAACTTCAAATATCGGCTAATTTCTTAATAATGCTATCGTTGTTAGAATCAAGGTGAATTTGGAGCTTAGGGAACATATAGAAGTAGTATAGGATGTGATCTGTGTCTTCAAGGAATATACAATTAATTGCGAAGAAATACAAATGGATCATGTCTCAAGCTGGTGAAGAGACATGGAAATAGGAAGCCTAAAGGCACTATTTCTGTGGGCTCTTTGCCCCTTTAGGGTAATCTCCAGAGTACCAGTTCATACTGTGTGTTCACTGCATCTTAGAAAGAGTGTCCAGATCCTCTCTTTGGTTGTGAGAGAAAGAGCTGGGAAGTGGGAATTTGCTGAGGTTCCCAGCGGCGACTTCACCCAAGGCTTTGATGATGGACAGAGAAGTACGGAGTCAGGGAAAGCTGAGCTTCGAGTGATACTACTGCTCTCCTTGGTGGCATGGTGAGCACTGCAAATGGCCCATGAAATTATTCCCTGAATAACAGCTAAAATTCAGCCAGCATGCTGGATCAGGGTTTGGAGAGGTGTCCACTGAGGGAATTCCCTTTCCTTTAGATAAAGTGGAAAGCCTTGATCTTCCTGAGAGCTCTTTCACAGCTTTGTTGATATTCTATGTAAAGCATTCCTTTTTATTCAGGTGGGTTTTTTTTTTTTATTTGAAGGAATAGAAAATGGGTGCTTTGCCTCAAGCCATAAGAATGCTTGCCTGGAAACCTGTGCTTCTCAAGGGATCTTTGTATTTGTTCAAAAATCTGCCTAACAATTGCAACTAAGGCTTGAATCTGAGGCAGAATTTTGTGTGTGTTGGTGTGGGGGGGAAGGTGAGGAGGGTTATCATGTGAATTCAGTCCTTTTGAGTTTGTAGCCTTTTCATGGTTGGTTTAAAGTAAGTTAAATGATGGAGAAAAACTGGTTTCTTTGGGTCCTTTTCATATGAATATTACCCTCTCAGGATTGTACCTGGAGAGTTTCCAGTACTCTACCTGTGTCAGCTATGGGAGGGAGAGTCAAGCAGAGGCATACCCATTCCATTCCTAGCTTGGGCAGTGGCTAGCGAGTGGAAGGCAATCTGCTATAAGTCAAAATTCACCTGTGCTGGGCAGCAGCGGCATGGGAGAGAGTCGAGGGCAGAGACTCAAGTTTCCTGCGCGGAAGGAGGCAGTGGTAAATCACTTCCATATTTTTACCAAGAAAACTCTGTGGATACACTACAGCACGACTGCAGACGGAGATGGGGCGTTCCGGGAGAGATGTGTCCATGGAGTCACTATGAGTCAGAAATGACTCGACAGCCTAAGACAAGACATTCCTTGATACAGGGCACAAATTTGCAGATAATGACCAGTATAGCAGCATGGGGCAGGGATGGAACATTTTAAATCATATCTTGCAGGAAAATATATCCTTATATATTTTATATAGTTTCTCTTGCATGAGGATTAGACCTCTGAGATCCTATCCATTTAAAATGAGTGCTCACTGAATATCTGTTTTCCTAGGTGAAGTGGCCTTGGGTAAGTCAATTAACTTCTCTGAGCCTAGTTACATCATCTGTAAAATGGAGATTAAGACTGTGAGCCCCATTAAGATTAAGACTGTGTCCAACCTGATTAGTTTGTATCTACCCCAGAGCTTAGTACAGTGACTGGCACATATTAAGTTCTTAACAGATACCATTAAAAAAAAGACTACATTTTCCGAATATGTTTTTTAATGATCGTTTCCTGCTTCCTACACCCACTTCATATTTCCTTCTAACCTACCCATAGCAATATTTGTTGATATAAATGTGACCTAAGGGAGAATCTGTTATCAGCATATTGCCAAGTAGAAGAAAAGTTTGCAGAAATAACCATCCTTTGGGACTCCAGAAGATGCTACTGATACTCATTCTGAGGCGTTTAATCACTTAAAGCAGAACTTTGATTTAGGAAGCTCAATTGGTCACATAATCATATTCAAGGATAATTACTCTAACAATGCCAATTTAAAATGCATTAAAGATGTTGACAGAAGCAAGTTTGGTCACTCTCTTTAGCGAATCTTCCTCCTTTAAAAAGGGATCAGGTATCCCCTCAGGAAACACTTTAAAATAGGACATTAAAACTGGTATTTCCACAACTGACATTAGATGTGCTTCTCAGTTCTTGTTGCTCTGCATAGAATTTCAGAGTACTTCCCAGTTCTTTCAGTTGGAATTAGAACAATGTAAAAATGTTGTCTTTGCATAGGAAATTAACTTCCATTCAGATATATATATATATATATATATATATATATATATATATATATATAATATGTATGTATGTATTTTGCAGTCTTAAAGTTGCAAGCGGAAGGATGTACTCTTTCAGAAAGTGAATATCAAATGGCTTAAATTTTGACATCTAGGAAAATCTTGTTAAAGCACCAGACTAAGAAAAAATGTTCTTTCTTTTCATTGAACTAGAGACGTTGTATAGAGATATGAGTGCTTTTTTTACATATGGTGAACGATGCATTTCTGGGTTGATTCACAACTAAGTCTATTCAAACCTTGACCTTCATTAAGGATTTGAGCTCTTTTTTCCATCCTCCAACATTTTTCTGTTAAAGAAGTGCAATATTTGGCATTGCAAGTGTGAACTCTCTGGTACATAAACTTAAAAAAATGGAACACCACCCCATCACATCTATTCATATAGATTGCTTAGTATATGCTGTGCACATAGTAAGTGCTTAATAAATACCATTGATTGATATCTCTTTTAAATAGTTTCTAGACCAGTGAAAAATACATGTAAATTTGAGGAATGTGCATAATGCATAAATTTATATACAGCCCTTTCAGCACTCATATGTATATACTTATTTATGTTAACCACTCAAGTTGTAAATGTTTTTATATTTGTCTCCCTCATTTAAGTGTGAACTCCTGTGATCACTTCTTTTATTGCATTACTTTCTTAGCACCTTGTATGCACTTACGCACTTGGGTCCATGCTTATAAAGTATTTAGATACCTCACCTCCACCCCCATACACCATAGGTACATATTTTTGTTCTTTGTTGCTTCCCCTATCTGTAATTTTAGTTGTCTGCCTCCTCCACTAGATTGTCAGTTCTGTGATAGCAGGGATTTTGCCTACTAACTCTATTTTACTCTCCCAAGTGCTGAGACAGTGTTATGCAGTCAGTAAGCGCTTAATACCACTGATTGATTTGTACTTCTGCTGTACTACTACTACTATTACCTACTATTTTCTGGGTAGACTACACAATGAGATGTCAAGAAATCGTCAGGTGTACGTATCAGAGCACAGTTTTCCTTAACATGTCCTATGAGAATATAATCTATGCTTCATAGGCCAAGTATATTCCTTTTTACCAATAATAATACTGATTATACTGAAAATAAATGTTGTACTTAAGCCCATGCTATGTGTAAAGTATTGTAATAAGCTGTGAAGCAGATACAGGGTAATCAAATGGCCTTGCCCTGTCTCACATGGGGCTCACAGTCTAAGTAAAGGAGAACAGATATTAAATCTGGCTTCCATCCCCTACATTGCATGGAAACTGCCCTCTCAAAGGTCACCAATGACCTCCTGCTTGCCAAATCCAACGGCTCATACTCTATCCTAATCCTCCTCGACCTCTCAGCTGCCTTCGACACTGTGGACCACCCCCTTCTCTTCAACACGCTATTCAACCTTGGCTTCACAGACTCCGTCCTCTCCTGGTTCTCCTCTTATCTCTCAGGTCATTCATTCTCAGTCTCTTTTGCGGGCTCCTCCTCCCCCTCCCACCCTCTTACTGTAGGGGTTCCTCAGGGTTCAGTTCTTGGTCCCCTTCTGTTCTCGATCTACACTCACTTCCTTGGTGACCTCATTCGCTCCCACAGCTTCAACTATCTCTACTCTGATGACACCCAAATCTACATCTCTGCCCCTGCTCTCTCTCCCTCCCTCCAGGCTCGCATCTCCTCCTGCCTTCAGGACATCTCCATCTGGATGTCTGCCCGCCACCTAAAACTCAACATGTCCAAGACTGAACTCCTTGTCTTCCCTCCCAAACCCTGCCCTCTCCCTGACTTTCCCATCACTGTTGACGGCACTACCATCCTTCCTGTCTCACAAGCCCGCAACCTTGATGTCATCCTTGACTCCACTGTCTCATTCACCCCTCCCATCCAAGCCATCACCAAAACCTGCTGGTCTCAGCTCTGCAACATTGCCAAGATCCACCCTTTCCTCTCCATCCAAACTGCCACCCTGCTCGTTCAAGCTCTCATCCTATCCCGTGTGGAATACTTTATCAGCCTCCTCTCCAATCTCCCATCCTCCTGTCTCTCCCCACTTCAATCCATACTTCACGCCTGCCCGGATTGTCTTTGTTCAGAAACGCTCTGGGCATGTTACTCCCCTCCTCAAAAATCTCCAGTGGCTACCAATCAATCTGCGCATCAGGCAGAAACTCCTCACCCTGGGCTTCAAGGCTGTCCATCACCTCGCCCCCTCCTACCTCACTTCCCTTCTCTCCTTCTGCAGCCCAGCCCGCACCCTCCACTCCTCTGTCACTAATCTCCTCACCATGCCTCGTTCTCGCCTGTCCCGCCGTCGACCCCCGGGCCACGTCATCCCCCTGGCCTGGAATGCCCTACCTCCCCACATCCGCCAAGCTAGCTCTCTTCCTCCCTTCAAGGCCGTACTGAGAGCTCACCTCCTCCAGGATACCTTCCCAGACTGAGCCCCCTCCTTTCTCTCCTCCTCCTACCCCTCCCCATCCCCCCCGCCTTACCTCCTTCCCTTCCCCACACCTATATATATGTATATATGCTTGTACGTATTTATTACTCTATTTATTTATTTGACTTGTACGTATTCTATTTATTTTATTTTGTTAATATGTTTTGTTTTGTTCTCTGTCTCCCCCTTCTAGACTGTGAGCCCACTGTTGGGTAGGGACTGTCTCTATATGTTGCCAACTTGTACTTCCCAAGCGCTTAGTACAGTGCTCTGCACACAGTAAGCACTCAATAAATATGATTGAATGAATGAGTGAATGAAATCCCCAATTTACAGATGTGGAAACAGGCTCAGGGAAGATAAGTGAAAGTCTAAGGCCCTATGTCAGGCAAGTGTCAGATCCTTTGACTTCTAGGCTTGTGCTCTTTCCACAAGGCCATGTCATTTTAAGAGCAAAGTAATAAATGTCTAGTCTTTTCAAGTAAAAATCAAGAATAGCAGCTATTTCAGTCCTTCAGTAAAGGCCACCCAGATTCTATGAAGGAGGTGTTCATTAATTGAGATGCTTTTAAGAAAGGTACCAGCAACAGAGCCAGTAAAGACAATTTAGTATCCACATTGTAATGCTAAAGGAAATATTAATCTAACATCTTTCCTTTTCATTGATAACTTGCAAACCATTTTTTTTTATCATCAAAGTGTTTAATTTTGGAAGTTTTGTCTATATAATTCGGCTCATGGGGTATAAACCTAATTTCCATTCCGTGTTTGACCTCGTTTTGCCTCATACTCCCTGGTTCTCCTCGTAGTGATCTTTATTCACACCCAGCTGAGGCCTTAAATTCAGTAAATGCATCTCTTAGATCTAAACTTCTCCCGTTTGGGGAATATGTGGTACAAATTCCATCCCAACTCCCAGAAAGAGTTAACATACAAATGACATTATTTTGTCTTCCACACTGAATTATAGAGTCTGTCCTGAAAATCAGATCAGTAAAGGACAAGATTCAACTTTTGAAATGGGCGGATGTAAAAATTCTTAGGCTTTGATGTGCATCTACTGGATACCCTTGAGTGTTAAGATATTAGTGATTTGTCACAAGAAATAGTTGGTAATTTTTTTTTCAGTGTGTATCAAAAAAATCTGAGTGTCTTGGAGGTGTTTTTGTTGTTGTGTTTTCTTTGCTTTGACAAAGCTAGAAACCTGAATGGGAATATGAGTACAAGATTAATTCCACCCCAAATACTAAAATTGGGGCTTTTAAGAAAACAGGTTATAATCTAGGAGAGCTTCCAAGTCTCTCACTACCCTTCATTCAACTAAGCTGTCCTCAAAACAAATACTGAAGAAGTATCCCTCTGCAACCTACTTCCCAATCACTGTTTGGCAGTATATTGATAGAAACAGTCGTTAATGATAGATAGTCATTAATGATGGAAATGAGTCAAGAAATAATGTGTTAAAGGTAGTTTGGACAGAAATGTGAAGTGTGCGTGTGTGAAACTTGATACAATGGCCATTATTGTGCCTGATAATGTTGTTTTAGAATGAGATTTGTAGACATAGCATGTCCTAACCAGAATTTCTAATCTTATTTTTGGCTGAACTCATAGCTGATATTTTGATCTTATCATAAATATGGCACTACTTGCAATAAAATGAGAATTCTTGTGACTATAGTGAGGTTCATTTTAGTAATTATCAGTTAAAGCAATGCCACTTGAAATAGTGTGTCCCAATGGAAAAAATACAGGACTGGGAGTCAGGAGACTTGAGTTCTAATCCTGGATCAGTCATTTGCCTATTGTGTGACCTTGGGCAAGTCACTTAGCTTTTCTGTCCCTCAGTTTTCTCATCTGAAACGGGTGATAAAATATCTGTTCTCCCTCCCTTTTAGACTAAGAATGCTGTGTGAGACCAGGACTGTATCTGATCTGGTTATCTTTCATCTAACCCAGTGATTAGCACAGTGTTTGGCATATAGAATTCCAATACCACTATCACTTTTCTTCCTCTTTACCTTTTCCCATATTTTTTGCTTTCGAAAATCTCCCACCTAGTTACATTAACTGTGTGTTTGGTTTGGAAATGCCTCTTTTGACACTACATGGAAGTGTCATACTCCTGCAAGCAACATGGGTGACTTTCTTAGTTGAAGGTGTGAGAGGGAACCATATTTCACTTAGAAGCCATGCAGGTAGAGCAACAACTTTTGACCTTCATTATGCTCAGCTCAGAGTTGCATTCTCTTTGGATGGGGTGAATTATGAGCTTCATCATCATCATCAATCGTATTTATTGAGCGCTTACTGTGTGCAGAGCACTGTACTAAGCGCTTGGGAAGTACAAGTTGGCAACATATAGAGACAGTCCCTACCCAGCGGTGGGCTCACAGTCTAAAAGGGGGAGACAGAGAACAAAACCAAACATACTAACAAAATAAAATAAATAGAATAGATATGTACAAGTAAAATAAATAAATAAATAAATAGTGTACCGCCCCACTTTAGTAAGAGAAGCAGCATGGCTTAGTGGAAAGAGCATGGGCTTGGGAGTGAGAAGGTCGTGGGTTCTGATCCCGCCTCCACCAGTTATCAGCTTTGTGACTAAGGAAAATCACTTAATTTCTCTGTCCCTCAGTCGCCTCATTTGTAAAATGGAGATTAAGACTGTGAGCTCCATATGACCTGATTACCTTGTATTACCCCAGCACTTAGAACAGTGCTTGGCACATAGAAAGCGCTTAACAAATACCAACATTATTATTACTCTAAAAAGTGCTATCAAGTACTTTGGTGTAGTGATGGTTGAGTATGAATTTTATATAGATACATTATATTCACATCTTTAAATTATATATTCGTGACCGAGAAGCCCATGCCTAAAACCGATTAGCCCCAACTTGTCTGGAGTTTACAGTCTTCATTGTGATAGGCATCTGCTTAGTTTAAACTCCATAAAGCTTGTTGTAAAACTTGGTATACATTTTTTTGAAGTTAAATCAGCCCATATGTGTTTTTTTCTTTTTTAAATCTGTAAATTTAATCTGGGGTAGATTGTCCATAATTTACACAGCTGTACAGACACAGCTGCAGTAGTGTTTCATTTATTTAGGTCGTACTTTCTGAACCACATGCATGAGGATAGCCTCTCTTTCTAGAGAAGCAGCCACCTGACTTCAAAATATTTTGTATCAATAAATGTTTTTGTGAAGTTGCGGCACTTTTCTGTTTGCTACAGAAATAACAGTTTAAATTACAAAGATGATGGAAATGCTATGAATATAGTCTATTAATGACTAAGTACAAATTTATTATCCTAATCACCTTTTCACCAAAATAAACTGCTTACATCCTTTATTTTGTAATGTGATTTTGTATAAGAATGTAATAAGCAATATAATAATAATAATAATGGCATTTGTTAAGCGCTTCCTATGTGTGAAGCACTGTTCTTCACACTGGGGGGATACAGGGTGATCAGGTTGTTCCACGTGAGGCTCACAGTCTTAATCCCCATTTTACAGATGAGGTAACTGAGGCTCAGAGAAGTTAAGTGACTTGCCCAACGTCACACAGCAGACATGGTGGAGCTGGGATTAGATCCCATGACCTCTGACTCCCAAGCCCGTGCTCTTTCCACTGAGATACGCTGCATTTCTTACATATGTAAAGATAATCTAGAATATTACAAAATTAGGTGTAGAATATATAGATGCAAAGGACTATTTGGTAAACTGAAGTGGTTTAGGGCAGCAATCATGTATTTTTGTTTATTGTGATACAGGAATTTGAGCAACTTCTTGTTGGGTCTGGATTTAACTATCGGTGTGGAGATGAAAAGGGATTAGGAAGAATGATATCTAGGAATGACTTAGTCATAGAATTTGTAAAATAGTACCACATTTGTTTGTCAACAGAAAACTAAACCTCTACAGTGAAGCTCAGGCATTGATAAACTAACAATGAGAGACAGAAGATGAGGTGCCCTTTCAGAACTTTATGCTTGAAAGATTCAGCAAAAGAAACAATCCCTGCCCACAGTGGGCTTACAGTCTAAGGGGGAGACAAACAATAAAACAAGTAAACAGGCATCAATAGCATCAATATAAATAAATAGAATTATAGATACATACACATCAAACAAGGAAACAGGCATTTAATATAAATAAATAGAATTATGCATATATACATATATACACAAGTGCTGAGGGGCGGGGACGGGGTAGAGCAAAGGGTTGGGGCAATGGGGAGGGGTAGTTGAGGAAAAGGGGGGCTTAGTCTGGGAAGACCTCTTGTAGGAGGTGAACTTTCAGTAGGGATTTGAAGGGGGAAGTGTGATTGTTTGGTGGATTTGAGGAGGGAGGACATTTCAGACCAAAGGTAGGACGTGGCCCGGGGTCGACGGCACGACAGGCGAGAACGAGGCACAGTGAGAAGGTTAGCACTAGAGGAGCGGAGTGTGCGGGCTGGGTTGTAGAAGGAGAGAAGGGAGGTGAGGTAGGAGAGGGCAAGGTGATGGAAAGCTTTGAAGCCAATAGTGAGGAGTTTTTGCTTGATATGAAGGTTGATAGGCAGCCACTGGAGATTTTTGAGGTGGGGGTGACATACCCACAACGTTTTCTGTAGAAAGATAATCTGGGCAGCTGAGTGAAGTATAGACTGTAGTGGGGAGGGACAGAAGGTTGGGAGGTCATAAAGGATGCTGATGCAATAATCCAGTCGGGATAAGATGTATGATTGTACTAACATGGTAGAGGTTTGGATGGAGAGGGAAGGGCGGATCCTGGTGATGTTGTGAAGGTGAGACGTGCAGGCTTTGCTGATGGATTGGATATGTGGGGTGAATGAGAGAGCGGTGTCAAGGATTACACCAAGGTTGCGGGCTTATGAGACGGGAAGGATGATAGTGCCGTCTACAGTGATGGGAAAGTCAGGGAGAGGGCAGGGTTTGGGAGGGAAGATAAGGAGCTGTCTTGGACATGTTGAGTTTTCGGTGGTGGGAGGACATCCAATTTAGAGATGTCCTGAAGACTGGAGGAGATGTGAGCCAGGAAGGAGGGAGAACAAAACAGGGGAGGAGATATAGATTTGGATATCATCCGCTTAGAGATGATAGTTGAAGCTGTGGGAGTGAATGAGTTCACCAAGGGAGTGAGTGCAGATGGAGAATAGAAGGGGACCAAGAACTGACCCTTGAGGAACCCCTACAGTTAGGGGATGGGAGGGGGAGGAGGAGCCCTCTCCTCTAAACCTTATTGCTTGAAGCCTAGAGATTTGGGGATCTGGGGTATGGTGCACTTCAACTATTCTTTTTTTCTTTTTGGATTACTACGGAAATTATTTCAAAACTATATGTGGTCTTTATAGTTTTTTTTGTATTAAGCCGGTGATGAGAATAGCTTTAAAGACAAATGAGGTAATGCCAAAATTATCGAGTTTTATTGTACAAATCATAAACATTTTGTGGAGGAGGGAAAGTGTGTGTGTGTGTGTGTGTGTGTGTGTGTGTGTGTGTGTGTGTGTGTGTTTCTAACTCCTGAAACTGTTCCTACTCTCCATGACCCCAGTTGTGCCTGGAGTATTAACTTTGGCTGTGGTGTAACCCCCAAATATTAATTGGCAGTGTTCAAGTGAGCAATTTTATGATTATTTGAAGACTTAACCAGTTTTTCTAGTAAAGTCTTACTGCATCATGGAAGATTATATGTTGATATCCTGTATTTTCCCTTTACTGTAACTGGCCTGCATGATTACTTTGTTACTAAATTTTTCAATTAGGGAAAAATTTCCCCTAAAGTTTTTTAGGAGGGCCACATAGATATACGTCCATTAAAAATTGCTTGTAAAATATAGAGTGGGTGAGTTGGTCCTTTGGTTACAGTTCCCTGGAGAAAGAATGAGTGGATATATTTAAATGCATATGCCTTTGGAAACAGTTAAAGAAACCAGATATGTCAGTTTATAGAACAGATTTTTTGTAACATTGTTTTATTATAAAATAGTAAATTTGGTTTTATGTCTGCGATTACATGCCAATTGTAAAAAAAAGAACAGGAATTTTCAAGGCGTATTTACAAAATACGTTAAGTTTTATAGTTCTTCACACCTGGTTACATCTATGATTATCGGGTAAATAATAAACTGGTTTTCTCTCCCTTGTTTTAAAGCCAGTTTATCTGGGTTTTGGCAAATTGAGATGAACATATTTGAACTTGTTGTTCTTTGGTCAGAAATTCCCTTCCTTTCACTTCTCATTATATGGGATGGACAGAGATGATGGACACAGTTATGAAGGTGTAGGAAGAAGAGACTGATTTTTAAGGAAAGCAAAAGTACAGTGTAAGAATGATTCACAGGCCCTAAAGTGGTATGTATAATTTAATAGATTAAAGCTAGGCCATGGAGCTGAGATCCAAATCAAAGATGTAGACAATGTAAACCCCCTCGCAAGTACCTAGGTGAACCAAATGTGTTAGATTAAAATTACTAGCCATGATATTTCTATATCATAAAAATCTGGTTAATAATATATGGTCCCCACCTGAAAAAAAGTTTCTCCAAACATAAATTTATTTAAACATATTTAAACACATATATCTTCTGCTACTCCTTCTTACTGTATGACACCAATACCCGTTACAACCCCCAGTTATTGTTCGGTGTTAAATGCTTTCAGAATTACAGTTAAGGTTTTGTAGGCAGAAAATCAAATATTTTATCAAATTCATTTAATTTAAAAATGTTATTAAGGAACTCCAAACCTTTAAATCTTTGAACCTCTTTTCCCTCAAATTTCAAGAAAAATTTGCCTGGAAACCTTTTAATATATATAAAATCATATAAAGTTTATAGTTCAATTCTTCAGTAACACTTTTGGTGAAAGTATTGTTGTGTTAATATATTTTAATATAGTTAAAGGAAAAGTAGTCTTTGTTTCGATTTGTTTTTTTTTTTTTTGGTAAAATAATGCTAACCTTAAACCTTCTAAATGTATACAAGTGTACTTGATTATAGGCAGGAAAGAAACCATCCCTAAAAAACTTAATTTTAGCTTACATGAAGTACCTGGAATGGGTACTCTTATATGGATGATAAAATAGAATGATCAGCATGTTTTGGAAAATTGAAGGTATTGGAAAAATATAGGACATTGGAAAACTGGATGAATAAACCTTTCAGTTTTGGGGGGGTAAGATAGTCTTTGGAAAATTGCCAAAAATAAGGAAAATTTGAGTGGCTTGGATTTCCATTCACAATTATGATTTTATTTTGCTAAAGTCTATTTTACTTTCTCTGGTCTTCCACTTCACATTTTTCCAGATGAATTCTTACTAGCTCTAAAAATATTTATAATAGAAAGTTCTTAGGCACTGCAAAAATCACTAGTACAATTTTTTGAATCCTGGGTCTGCAGGATCTTCCTTTCTGGTGGCTATAACTTCTCTCCATTTATTCTCCCACCTTCTTTTCTTCATTATCTTGAATCTACCCCTGGTACTTAGTACAGTGCTTTGCTCATAGTAAGCACTTAAACACAATTATTTTTATTTAGCAGTACAACTTGGTACTTGCCCAAAATTCTAATAATAATAGTAATAACTATGGTATTTAATAATCACTTTCGAGTCAAGCACTGTACTCAGCACTGAAGTAGGTACAGGATAATTGAGCCAGCTACTTTCCCTAATACAGTATAATTATATAGTATATGTAATAATATAGTAAGCTCCTTCCTCCTCTAGACAATAAGCTCCCTGTGGGCAGGAAATGTATCTACCAACTCTATTATACTCTCTCAAGCGCTTATTATAGTGCCTGCACACAGTAAGCAAGTAATAAATGTGATTTGTGCCTCACAGTTTGAGGAGGGAAGACACGTATTTAGTCTCCATTTTACAGGAATAGGAAATTGAGGAATAGAGAAGGTAAATGACTTGCCCAGGGAACACAGCAGGGAAGTGGCAGAGCCAGGTTTAGAACCCAAGCCTTCTGACTTCCAGTGACAACCTCTTTCCTCTAGGCCATGTTGCTTCTCTTTACCGCTTTTGTGTGAGGTTTCCTAAGTTTAGGCCAGTCTTATTTCCTTCAGATCAGATCATAGTAAGTGTAACCACTGTTTCTAATTCTTTGGATGATTTTGTATCCTTTTGAGCTGAAAGAGTTTCCTCAGGGGATCAGAAGTGAGTTTGTGCGTCCAGCTTGGAATTCTCTCAGAGCATCCTCAGGTAGGCAAGCATAAAAAGAACAGGACCTGCTATCTAACCCTGATTTACTCTACCAGTGTTGAGGAATGGATCATCTAGGTTTCCTTCAACATATACTTGTCCATCATGGCCCTAAAAGTAACCTTAGAATCAAGGTGAGTTTCTCAGTACAGCTGTTCATTCAGCATTTGGGTAGTACTTCTCTGTTGACTGTGTCAAGTGCTTTTCTAAAATCAGTGAACAAAATATAGAGGTACTTTTATGTCACCCAGTAAGATCATATCTGTTCTGCCATGATTCATTCTGAAATCTCATTGTGCTTCAGGTACCTCACAGTGTTCCTCAACAAATATGACTGATTTATGGATTATTCCTCAATAGTATGCTCAGAATGACTCTGGCTGGCTGTTTTGCCAGCAGTGATGAGATGGGAGATTCCCCATTAACTTCCATAGTCAATTCTCTCTCCTTTCCTTTTGAAGATGTAGATGCCTGACTGAGGATTATGTCCCGTCCGGACTCTGAGAATGCCACCCGGTTCAGGTGCTTTCCTCTTTTCGGCTCTGAGCCCCAATTGGGTTAAGAGCTGTGTCCAACCACATTATCTTGTTTTGCCCCACAGTGTTCAGTGGAGTGCTTAAGCTATAGCTTGCATGCCACGAATGCCCCACTAATTTTTATTATTTTCCATTTTCATGTCTTTGACAGAAGTCACTTCCTCAAAGGTAGAGACTAAGCAGTAAAACACACTCTTCTTGGTGGTGAAAAACATAGCCCACTGTTGGGTAGGGACTGTCTCTATATGTTGCCAAATTGTACTTCCCAAGCGCTTAGTACAGTGCTCTGCACACAGTAAGCGCTCAATAAATACGATTGATTGATTATGTGTTTTTTGCCAAAGATTCCCTTTGAGTGTGTAATGAGAATGGTTGGTTAGATGAGGGTGATTCAGATTTTTGTAATAGTGTGTATGGCCCATAGAGATCTTTAATCCCTGGATCTTTTAATCTTTGGTGTCCCACCAGTGGTCATATGTTCCTTCTCTTGATTGGCATGTTCCACGACACATTTTTATAGGTTGACATTTCATTATAATAAGGTTTACTGTTTGGTTCCAACAAGTTTCATAATCTCTAAGTAATTTTGATCAGTTTTAGTGTTAACTCTTGTCTGCATCCACTGTCATAATAGCCACAGAATCATTTTTTTATACAGTAAGGCCCCTGCTCTCTCTCCCTCCCTTCAGGCTCGTGTCTCCTCCTGCTTTCAAGACATCGCCATCTGGATGTCTGCCCCCCATCTAAAACTCAATATGTCCAAGACTGAACTCCTTATCTTCCCTCCCAACCCTACCCTCTCCCTGACTTTCCCATCACTGTTGATGGCACTACCATCCTTCCCATCTCACAAGCCCGCAACGTTGGTGTCATCCTCGACTCTGCTCTCTCGTTCACCCCTCACATCCAATCCGTCACCAAAACCTGCTGGTCTCACCTCCGCAACATCGTCAAGATCCGCCCTTTCCTCTCCATCCAAACCGCTACCCTGCTGGTTCAATCTCTCATCCTATCCCTACTGGATTACTGCATCAGCCTCCTCTCTGATCTCCCATCCTCCCGTCTCTCCCCACTTCAGTCTATACTTCACGCTACTGCCCAGATCATCTTTGTACAGAAATGCTCTGGGCATGTCACTCCCCTCCTTAAAAATCTCCATGGGCTACTAATCAACCTACGCATCGGGCAAAAGCTCCTCACTCTCGGCTTCAAGGCTGTCCATCACCTCGCCCCGTCCTACCTCACCTCCCTTCTTTCCTTCTACAGCCCGGCCCGCACCCTCCGCTCCTCTGCCGCTAACTTCCTCACCGGGCCGCATTCTCGCCTGTCCCACCGTCGACCCCCGGCCCACATCCTCCCCCTGGCCTGGAATGCCCTCCCTCCGCACATCCGCCAAGCTGGCTCTCTTCCTCCTTTCAAAGCCCTATTGAGAGCTCACCTCTTCCAGGAGGCCTTCCCAGATGCAGCAACCTCCTTCCAACCCCCACCCCCCCTGCCCTACCTCCTTCCCCTCCCCACAGCACTTGTATATATGTTTGTACAGATTTATTACTCTATTTTACTTGTACATATTTACTATTGTATTTATTTTATTTTGTTAATATGGGTTGTTTTGTCGTCTGTCTCCCCCTTCTAGACTGTGAACCCGCTATTGTGTAGGGACCTTCTCTATATGTTACCAACTTGTACTTCCCAAGTGCTTAGTACAGGGCTCTGCACACAGTAAGCGCTCAATAAATACGATTGAATGAATGAATGTAAGGTTTTTGGCAATATGTAGTTAGCCCTTGTGCATTTTATTTTCTCTTTTAATATATTTTTCTTATTCATAATGTTTAAAATCCTTTCAAATTTGTTAAAATTGGGTCTTAAAATTTAAAATTTATCTTCAAATTATATTAACCGCCTTGTATTTCCTTTAGATCAGGTAAATTCATGTGTGTCTTGTGGGTAAAAACCTGGTAACAGTAGTTGTGAATCCTGTGACTGTGTATCTACAGGTCACATATTTAAATCTCAAAAATGTAGTTGCCCTGGTATCATTTCCATCATTTTTGTTTATACATATAGTCCAGGTAACTGATTTATAGATTGCTTTTGTATTTTCATTAATCTTCAGAAGGAATTATTCCACCTTCTAAATATCCTTTTGTAATTTAGTTTATTATTGTCTAAAGTTAGAGTGTATGTGATTCTCCACTAACCTAGGTTTCTCTATTTGGGTACCTCTAGTTCTGCAATGCTGGCCTCATATTCCAAAAAACCTCACATTCATGGCAATTCACACCATAATACTCATGCCTCAGTTGATGCCATGATGATTTACAAAATCATTTTTTTCTGACACTTAGTCATGTTATATCCAAATAGAAGTGGCTTTTGGAAGATTGTTTCATAACTTCTAAACAACATATAATGGAAATAGTTAAAAAACCTGATTTAAAAAAAAATCTATTTACTTTGAAATGTAGTACATGATTTTGAATGCTTCACTACCTACTATAGATTTATTGAAATGGCTTTTAAAGCACAAAATCAGGAATGATTTACTAGGGAAGGCATCCTAAATGAACCATTTGGATTATATTGTGATCATATACAGCCGTGCCTAAAACAGCAATCTCGTATTCATAATTCTCTCATGCTGTTCATGGGAGCTGTTTATTCAAGTTAAAATATATTTTGTTAATGTTTATTAATGTACTTCCTCAACAAGTTCTATACTCTGCAAATGAAACTTTAGTGAAAAGGTTGCAAAATGTGTTGGGTAGGGATTATTTCTATCTGTTGCTGAAGTGTACTTTAATAATAATAATAATAATAATGATGGTATTTGTTAAGCACTTACTATGTGCAAAGCACTGTTCTAAGCGCTGGGGGAGATACAAGGTTATCAGGTTGTCCCAAATGGCGCTCACTGTCTTAACAAATGCCATCATTATTATTAATCCCCATTTTACAGATGAGGTAACTGAGGCACAGAGAAGTTAAGTGACTTGCCCAAAATGACATAGCTGACAAGAGGCAGAGCTGAGATTAGAACTCAGCGATCTCTGACTCCCAAGCCCGTGCTCTTTCCAACTCAGCCACAAAGTGCTTAGTACAGTGCTCTGCACATAGTAAGCGCTCAATAAATACAATTGAATGAATGAATGAAAATTATGTTTTGCTACTGACTGGCTTTCATTTGTGACAAACTGCATTTTATCCTGCTTCAAATTTTAGGTTTATTAGACATGTATGATAATTAGATAATGATGAATAATCCTGAAGGTTGTAGATTGTTGAAGATCATGAATGTACTGATAAGTGTCTTGTTGACAGCAAAATCTTTCCCCATTCTCTCTATTGGGAACCCTTGTTTCAGTCTGCATCATTTACGACTTTCAGGCATTAACTTTGTAGACCACCAGTACAGCTAAGTGAATCAAGTTTTCTTTTTCTATACAAGTTTGAGGGTTGAATTCTCTTTCATTCTAGTGTTGTCCTAAGTACTGAGTGCCGCTTTAATGCACTTAACAAATGCCATCATTTTTATTAATACATTTTCAGTTTGCTCTTATATAAATGACCAACTCTGCTTGCGTTCCTGCCATTCATCTTCCTTTTATTGGTGGTGTTTGCTAGTGTATTCTCCTAACATTACCTCTTGAAAGCAGAATAAATCTGCTATTCTGCCCTCCATGTATCGAAGCAGCAGCTGTTACTATTGGGACATATAGTTTCCTGCCCACATATACTTCCTTAAACACTGCACACAAAAGAAAGATCCTATCAAGGAAAATTACCATTTTGTTTGCCAACAGCATTATCTCTGTTTGCAGTCCTGAAGAAAACATTCCAAATAGTTGATATTGACCCGCTCCATCTTTAGTAGTCTGTATTTTCTTTGTGCATTCCATCTTTTCTTTTAACACTTTTCTTATACAGAAGGGCAACTTTAAAAATACTCCAGTGAGATGCCTGTCATACAATTCAATGAGAAGTTATATAGATGTATATGCATATAAACATATTCCTGTATAATGTCGATTTCTTAAAATGACATAGAAACTTCATATGTTACATTATCAGATAGCAATAAAAATCCATTCATTAACATTTAAGATAAATTTAATATCCTAGCATTCTTGATTTTTAGTAATCCATTGCATCATGGACTGTGTTCTCTTGATAGATGTAGACTCTTTTAATTTTCTCTTTTGAAGAAGCATAATTTGACAGCAGAAGAGGATTTTTGGAGTCCAGTTCAAATTGTGCTTATTAAATTGAGTCACACACAAGGGAAAATGTTAGGAGCAATAGGCTGTAAGGGATACCACTTCTGTACTCAAGTGGCCCATTATCTTACAATATGTAAGTGTGTGTATATTTAGAAAGAGAGAAATAGCGCAAGTAGGCGAATGAGTGCTTGTACATGAAAATAATTCCTTCAAGTTTGAAGATGTCCCTGACTTTGGAGTAATCCGTAATAAAAAAGTATTTCACATAGGGAAGCAACATAGTGTAGTGCATAAAGCACGGGTATGGGAGTTATGTATTGGGTTCTAATCCTGCTCCACCATGGTTCTGCTGTGTGGCCTTGGGTAAGTCACTTAACTTCTCTGAGCCTGTTACCTCATCTGTAAAATGGGGATTAAGACTCTGTGCCCTATGCAGAACAGTGATTGTGTCCGGCCCAATTTGCTTGTATCCACCTCAGCGCTTAGTACAGCTCTTGGCACATAGTAGGTGCTTAATAAATACCATAATCATTGTAATTACTATTCTATCATATTTTTCTTTGTTTTGACTGATAGAGCCCTTTAGAAAATATAGATAAAAATTATTCAGTAATTAATGGAAGAGGAAGTGGAGACATGAATGTTAAAGGGATCAAAGGAAGAAAGCAGAATATAGTGAGAGGAGAGAAGATACATGAAAATAGAGGGGAGGAAGCAAATTGTAGGAACATTTTCATTGATGTTTCCATTAGATGTAGTCTTATAGTGATGTACCTAACACTATTATGCTGGTATGACCACCAAAATATTGCAGAAATTGACAGAGAAATTTAAATGACTCTTTGAAGAGACCCTCCAAGTAACTTACATACCTATTTACTTCTATTCAGCTTAGACTGTGAATGCCATGCAAGACAGGGACTATGTCCAAATTGTTTCTTGTATTTACCCCAGCACTTAGAATGGTGCTTGACACAAACCGTGCATATATGGATTTATCTCACAAATATCTTTATTCAGGATGACTCTTATTTCAGTCCTTGATTCAGGATGTCCATAAAATATGTAATAACTTATTTTACATTAATAGCTGACCAATTTTAGAAGGTTGGCTTTCCTTCCATTTAGATCCTCAGTCTCAAGATACACATGCTGTAGAGGGAAAAATGGTGTTTTCACAATAGAATGTTGGGATCAATGATTCTGGATTCTAATTCCAATACCAAATGTTTGAGGACAGCTCCTCACTCGCAAACTTCCCCATCTGTAAAATTGGGATAATAATATTTTCCTTGAACCTCATGTAGTTGATATTTGATGAAATAAGTTGATCTTGGAAAATTCAAAAGTCTTGTAAGAAATAAAATTCCTTAGGTTTGTGACTGTACTTGGTTACATTCTTTTTCAGATTATGAACTGAGGAGATTTTTATGGACAAGGTTGAAAGGTGGATCAGAAAGTGTTCTTGAGCTATGCCTTTGTTTTGCATGGGATATTTTTATGAACATTTATAAATGAAGTCTCATCTCTGCCGTCACAACTTTCTATGACCTTCCTATTATTCTTTGTTAAGAATCAGTTTTAAAGTATGGTATCTAATAATTCTGAGTGAAAATATATATCTCTGCATGAAGAAAAGTCTATCATGCAGCTGTTTTTATTTTTAATATATTACCTTTCTGTTCATATAAATATGGAGAAATACTTGAGGGAAGATGGAAAGAGTACCTTTGAGTCTTATTGAATTTACAGTTCTTGGTTATCGAAAAGCTTTATAAAGATATGTCTTGACAGGTCAGAAAGTTGACATTCCTGCTGATTGAATATAGCTTTGAAAATCTTAGCACCTGTTCTGTTTTATGGAAAAATACATATATACATTAAAAATGCTGTTGTACTTGTATACGTTGAGTATACATAGTAGTTATAATTATATTGACACATTAAATTCTTGTTTCTACATACAAAGGTTAGGACTGCATGAAATCAACTGGCATTTGTTAAGGACAGAAAATTCTACTAATTTTGGATCTCAGATTTATCTGTGGCGTGAACTCCTTTTTCCCATGGCCACCTTGCACACTTCTCCATCCACCAAAATGAACTCCATGGCTTATGCAGTGGTTTAATGACCTTACTGACCATTTGCTCTAAAACCAGATTATCTGTTCCTTTATAATGGAAAGCTCCTCTTTGGAAATTCAGGGACCACCCTTTTCTTGTAAACAATTGGCCCCAAGGAATAGAGTCTCTGCCACAATATGAGGAAGCTTGAAGCTTTCTTTTCTAGTAGGAACAATTTACAAAAGGTGAAAGGGTTTTAGACACTATTTTGGGAAATAGTATCTCAGTGTTACTGTGAAAAACTTAGTACATTTCAATTTGGTGAACAATATAGTATGGTTAATTGTGTAATCATAAAGTATTACTTTTACATGAGGTAATACCACTTCAAATTTTATAGTGTCTTTCTCATGACAAACATTATAGGCTATATTTTATATTCCCTGCCTGTTCCAGAGAGTTATAACATCAAGGAAGCTGGCTTCATTGTGCCCCAAACTTGGAAATGAGGCTCTATTTACAGAAAGTAGTCTTTTTCTTCAAAGCATCACACTTCCAAGTGAACTCTCTAAAATCAGTCATGAAAGAGTTTCTTTATTGCCTGTGTTTTGGAAATGTTTATAAATATACACTACCATCTTTCCACATTTTATTATTGTTTTCTGTTTTTTCTTTCCATTCTGGGAAAACATTTTCAAAACCAGTAATCATTTAGTCTGCTGTAAACGTCTGTAGATATTTTACCAAGATTATGGTGATTTCAAAAGCATCACAGTGAAAGGAAAATCAGCGATATGAAAGAGAAAACAAAGGACTAGAATATAAATCTGTTAGAGGCCACGTTGTCAACCCTACCAGTCTTGTGAAATGGAAGAGCATTTCAACAACTGGAATGAGGTAACCTCCAGTAAAAACCAATTGAAATATTCAGCTCATTTGTTACCGGTGGACTCCTACTGATGAAAACTACTGAAAATAAGAACCCAGAAGGGCTTCTCAGTTTCTTAGATTATTGAAATAATTGTCAAACATCCTGACATTCTAGTACCTGTTATGAATATGAAATTCTCTGCCAAGATGGACATTGGAAGAGGTGTATTACCTAGTAAATCCTGTCTCAATGGTGCTAAATAATTTCAGGTAGGCAAGCATAGCACCCAACTGGATACTAACTAGTGAAAGAAAAATTACTTGAGATTTTGATTTAAAGCTTTCTGGTTGTAGCTGATAGGTAGACATTTACATTTGGTGAGTTTAAATTAAACTAGAATAGGTACTCATTACAAGGCCTTTGAGTTTCTCAAAGGAGTGGGAATCAGCTAGTTTGGATGATCCAATGGTTCAACAGTTATCATCTTGGTTTCAGAGTGTGAGGATCATTATCATCTAATGGTATTTAATTGTGTTTAATTGCCCCTTTTTAGCAGACTGAAAATGTCATGACACTTTTTTTTTTACAAGTTACTCTACACGTCACCAAAATGGAGAAGTGACAGGCAATTTTTATTATTAAGCCTCAAGAAAACCATTTGTGGTGAGCAACTCTATAAAGAATAAAATTATAGCATTCATGGTCTTTGATAGAAGTATTTTCATGGCTCATTTCTTCTGTTGCCTGCCTTAATATCAAAAGAATCGTCTGGTTTATCTGAAGTGGCAAATTTTGACTTTATGAACATTTGATATGTACGACTGTGGAGGACTTGAAAACAGCTGGACCGAATCAACGTCTTCACTTTGCATATATCACAGATAAGAAAAGCCTAGATTATCACTGGAAAGCCCAGCCTAGATTCATTCTAAGGCTGGTAAATCAACATAGAGGCATAACTGAAGGAAGGGGAAGCTCATCCCTTAATGTCTGAAAACAGGCATTAACATCCTTGACAAGCAGGTGCCTTCTGATACAGAACCAAAATGAATCATTCCAGTAGATGTTGACTTTTCGTGGGAAGTGTAAAAGTATTTCTGGGGTAGGTGACAGTTATGGAAGTGGAACATAAATATGGAGAGAATGATTCACAAACAAGTTAATGTTCCATCTTATTTTTTTCTATGCCAGCCTAGACTCCTTATCAGTGATTAGTGGAAATGAAAGTAAAGTTCAAATTTGACTCAATTAATAGCTTTCTTTACAACTTTTTGGTGTGGTTTTCAATTACTCAAATTCACTATTTCTGAAATCAGAGGTGAAGAATCTGAACCCTTAGACTCTTATAGGCTAGGGTTTGAGATCACCAATAGACTCAATTTTACTATCTCCATCTGCTGGCAGGGAGGAACTATACCCAGGCATCTGGACTGGCATAGAACAAAGAAGAGAGAACATTTAAAAGGTAAGCACCATCTTTTTAAACAATTCAGAATTGAAAACCAATGTTTTTTCTCATCTTACACTCCTGTATTTGGAGGGGAATTCAGACAGCTGTCCTTAGGCAGGGTTTTTAATTTCCTCTACGACGATCTCTTAGGCTGGGTGGTGAATTTTCTTTTATCATAACAAGGTTGAGAAGTCACAAGTGTGGACTTGATGTCATCTTAATGCAGTGATATATCTTCTGTCCTTGATTTTCTAGCTTTCTCTCTTAGATGTTCATTTTCTAAATTTCAGTAGTATTCACATCTCCAGTCATTTATCGTGTCAGTTAAAGATAAGCAGGAATTTCGCCAATTATGTTACTGACATACTAAACATGTTCAGATTATTTAGCTTTAACTCTGAAAATTATTCTTTCTGTAATGTTTGTGACACTGCAAGCATTTGATATCACAGAACATTGTTCAAATTTTGCCTGTGCCTTTATAGTCTTAAGGAATATTCTTTAGACTCTGCAGTACAGGCTTTGGGCGATATCATGTTTCAGCCAAATTGCATTGTTGCATGGATCTAAGATAGGTGATGTCTTAGTGAAGGTTAAAGAAATAATGAACAGTGATAGATCTCAGCTTCATGATTTAAAGATACACTGAGGCTTGGTTTCCTGAGAAGGATGTAATCTTTTATGTGTCGCACTTGTTTTTGTTTTCCATTCATGGACAGTAGATAAGTCAAATCATTTTATTTGCTGAGAAATAACAATCTGATAATCATTTTGCATTTAAATAGCGATTTCACAGTGTACATTTAGAGGGCCTCAATATTCAGGAAGGATTGTGGTATTTTGAAATATCAAGCTGAACAAGAGCAACTCTCTTACCAGAGATTCTTTCTAGAGTTTTGGTTCCTTTTAATTTTCATAATTAATGCCACTTAAACTCATTTCATTTTGTCATGTATCCTTTACCAATTTGAAAATAACTCTCCATTTCCTAGAATAATAGAGAGCTTCGTATCTGGATGGTTGGGATATTCTTAACTGCAGGATGGATTACTCCAGTATTATAATCACTTGCGGAAAGGTTGTAATCAGCAGATCCATTTGTGATCCTCAGATTACTGTGTCAACAGTGGAGAAAGCTGTTAAGGAGTAAGTTTCATAGATTGTTTCCTTTGAGCAAATGATCCATATGGCTACACTGGGGAGACCCCCGTAGTTTCAGTTCTTTGGGGACCAAGAAAGAAAACCAGCCCAGTAGAGTTGGTGTAACCTGCCTGACTTAGCTTTGCACAGTAGGGCTCTACTAACAGAGGTTTGGACATTCCATATAGACTGTAAGCTTCTGTAGGGAGGGATTGTGTCTAACAACACTATGTATTGTACTTTCCCAAGCACTTAATTCAGTGCTGTGCACACAGTAAGCGCTCAGTAACTACCATGATAGATTCTCTCATCTAACGAGACCCAGTTTTCAAAGCTAACAATTTCCTGGAGTGATATCGCATGGTGAAATGCATCCAGCTCATTCCAACTATATTTACTCCTTCCTTCATTGATAAACAGCTTATCTTAGTGGATAGAGCATGGGCCTGGGAGTGAGAAGGATCTGGGTTTTAATCCCCGATCGGCTACTTGTCTGCTGTGTGACCTTGGGAAAGCCACTTTACTTCTATGCGTCACAGTTTCCTCTTCTGTAAAATGGGGGTTAAGCACTGGAGTGATACAAGATAATAATGCCAGGCGTAGAACCAGTTTCACATGGGCTTCACAGTCTAAGTAGGGCAGAGATGCTTCTCCATCTGTGACTGCAGTCTGTCATTTAGTTAAGTTGCTTCAGGAGCCCATGGAGTCAGTTATTCTCCCCACACCATGGCCTGTCCCTGAGGAAGTTAGAATCTTGGAAAAACAGCCAGGAAGAATAAATCCACTGTAAGTTCTTGTGAGCAGGGAACATGTCTACCAACTATGTTATGTTGTACTCTCCCAAGCACTTAGTAAAGCGCTCTGCACACTGTAAGTGCTCAATCAATGGATTCATTAATGCATTAAGGGATGCTAGCACTTTGTAGTACACCTTAAAAACAAATCATGCAAGATGCCAGAATAAGTAATAGTGGAGTGAATAATTTTTAAAAAAATTCATATTTATGTTACTAAATTTAGATTCCTTGGAATGCCTGTGAACGTGGTTTTGAAGTGGGAGATGATCACTTTAGAAAAATGTGCTGTTCTCGTGATTTGCGTGATAGAAGAAAGTTGGAAATGTGAATATTTGAGTGGGTTTTTCATGTGGCTTGCCCTTTGGAAACTGCTTTAGGTAATGTTTTATCTGTTTCACTGGACATTTTCAGGGTAGCTCTCCATCTTTATAGTTGTAATAACGTGGATTGAAACTTGAATAAATGGAGAATAAAAATTAGAGGAGCATTTTACCACTGTGAAAACAGATGGAAATCATTATTACCACCACATTCATATTATCAAATGTGATAATACATGATGCTATTCTAAATTTAAAACCAAGGGCTGTGAGTTAAGCTTAAATGTAATTTAAGTTCATGAGTAGGTTGCAAGGAAGACTGAGAGTGCTTATGTGAATTAGGGAGACAAAATCCTCTTCACAGTAAGTGACTCTCCTTGTCCATCCTCCCCCATCCCATCTCCTACAGTCATTCCCATTTCCCTCAACAACTGAGAAGCAGAATATCCTAATAGAAAGTGAACGGCTTGGGAGTCAGAGGTCTTCGGTTCAAATCCCAGCTCCTCTGAGTGACATGGGGCAACTTAACTTCTCTGTACCTCAGTTTCCACTTCTGTTAAATGGGGATTAAACACCAACTGTTCTCTCCCTCCCCACTCCCTGTCCCCATTAGACTGCTTGACTGCTTATCCCATATGGGGTAGGGACTATGTCCAACTTGATTGTCTTGTACCTACCCTAGCGCTTAGTTCATCCTGATAATTTGCCCCTTACATCTAGTTCAGACATGAACTGTTCGGATATAGTGACAGAACCTGAAAATATTCAGGGCATAAAGAAAGGCAATTCACTCTGTAATATTTATTGAGAGTCTACTGTGGCAGGGAAAGCACAGTAGAATTAGTAAACATGAGTTTACAATCTAGTGAAACTGAAGAAAGCAATCAACAGAAGCAGACCGATCGTGGGTTCTCTCTGTGAAGCTGATACTTTCTCGTGTCCCGAAAGCCCCTGCTTCCTTCTATTCTGGAAAATCCTTTTGTATTTGAAAGCTGCTGATCTAAATCTGGCTGTTAGACATTCCGGCTGGCAACCCAAGTCTGAATCTCCCCTTATAACCCTTTAATCTTCAATGCAAACACATCCATAGCAACTATATATTTGCACTCATTGTTAGTACTGGCTCTGTAGATACTTTAAATGGAGTACTGTTGGGTAGGGACCGTCTTTATATGTTGCCAACTTGTACGTCTCAAGCTCTTAGTACAGTGCTCTGCACACAGTAAGCGCTCAATAAATACGAATGAATGAATGAGTAGGGAAAATCTATTTTGAGGTTCTTAATGCAGAACATGCAGATACGTTTATAGACATACATATATGGACATGGGCTTGAAGAGCAATAGTGCAATCATAAATTCCACTTTAATAGAGCAGTCACTTAAAAATACTTTAGTGTCTAGTTGATTTTCCATCACATGCCTTAACCCGATTCCCATATTCAGAAATGAATTACCAAGGTTGAAAACTTAGCCTGTTGCTATGTTTAAGATAATTTCCAGTTTCCTATAATTGATCAATCTGGAACTGAAATCAGTTCTATTTTGAGTGCTTTGCCAGACAGCTGATAAAAGTGAGGTTATGACATTTTCAGTGTTCCCTGAAGATATAATTAACTAAATTTCCTCAAAGTCTCCTGTTCAACAATTCTAATCTGTAACCTCCTACTATCATTAATTGGCGTTTTAGTTGGTATTGATTTTTTTTCTTTGCCATTTACTTCATTGTTATTCTTTTACTTTTAACCCAAGCACACACCTCCATTATTCAGGCATCCACAAGGAGAAAAGAAACCCAGTGTTCTCAATTTTGTTCTGCTATTGGGAGCCAACAACATTGACATTTTGCTAAGTTACTTTTGGTAACTACAGTGTGAAATTATTAGGTAAGGTAAATTGTGCCTCAGTTTAAGTAGCAGTATTTTTTATGAGAGAAAGCTATCTTCATCTAGAATTGTTACCCTATCTATTTCTACAATAAATGCTAAGAAGCAGTATGACCCAATGGGAAAAAGCCCAGGTCCAGAAGTCAGAAAACTTTGGTTTTAATCTTGACTCTGTCCTTGCCTGCTGTGTTACCTTAGGTGAGTAACTTCTGTGTGCCTCAGTACCCTCCATGTGCAAAATTGGGATTCAGTACCTGTTTTCCCGCCTATTTAGTGTGATCCCCATGTGAGACCAGATTATTTTGTATCTACCCCAGTACTTAGTAGAGTGCTTGGCTCATAGTAAGCATTTATCAATACTGTTATTATTATTGTTTATTACACCAGATATCCAATAGAGACTGTTGATAGCTTCTCTTTCTAATTTCTTTAGTTCTAGCTTTATTATGGTCCCTGCTAAGCACTTAAGCAGTGTCAAGAACTGTTCTAGGTGCAGGGGTGTCTGCGCATGGGACTCACAGTTTAGGAGGAAGTAGGATTTAATCCCCATTTTAGATATAATCCCCATTTTACAGATGAGGAAAGTGAGGCACAGAGAAGTGAAGTGACTTGCCCACATAGCATTCATTCATTCAATCATATTTAGCAGACCAGTGGCAGAGCTATGATTAGAAACCAGGTCTCTGACTCCCGGGCCTTGGGAGTCAGAAGGTCATGGGTTCTAATCCTGGCTCCGCCATGTGTCCGCTGTGTGATTTTGGGCAAGTCACTTCACTTCTCTGGGCCTCAGTTACCTCATCTGTAAAATGGGGATTGAGATTGTGTGCCCCATTTGGGACAGGGATTGTGTCCAGCCCAATTTGCTTGTATCCACCCCAGCGCTTTATACAGTGCCTGGCACCTAGTAAGTGCTTAACAAATACCATGATTCTTATTATAAGACTACGCTGCTTCTTGGTACTTATTGCAAAATAGTTTGACCTCTTTAGCCCCTTTGCTCCAAGTGAGTAAGGAAGAGCCATAATGAAGAATGGTCAGTGTGTAGCATTTAGAGATTCCTGCTCGGAGCATAGCTTAACAGTGCTTCGTACTTATTAAGCATTTTATAAGCATTATTATTAACAGAATGTATTAATATTATTTTAGAATGTTAAGGTGTACCCGAAAGCAAATCCTGCTGGCCAGCTTCTCCCAGTCTGTGACTTTCACTGAGTCCTATGTCCCCAGTAGGGAAGATGCAGAAAAAAATTAAGACACTGTCTCTATCCCACAAAAATTTATGATTGAAGTTGGGCAGGATGGACACTTAGAAAAAGGAACTGGTATTAGTGGGAGCTAATAAGAAAAACACCATTCAGACATCAAAACAAAATGAATAAAGACAATGGGAAAACAAGATTCTGGGTGAGGATTCCTCAGGAGTCTCATCCCACCAGGCCACAGTCCTCGACATTCTGATAGTTCAGTTGGTTGGGAATGTAGGCTTTTGTGGGCTCTGCTTCCCCTTCAGGGCAGGCCTGGGCACTCTTACCTATAATAATAATTGTGGTATTTGTTAAGTGATTACTTTATGCCAGGCACTGTACTAAGTGCTCGGGTAGATAGATACAAGTAAATTGGGTTGGACACAGTCCCTGTCCTGCTTGAGGCTCACAAGGTAAAGTTACTGATGCCCAGTGAAGTGACTTGCCCAAAGCCAGACAGCAGACAAGTAGCAGAGCTGAGATTTGAACCCATAACCTTTTTTCCCACTATGTGAGCATCCTAGATAATCTCAGGACTAACACTCCAATCAGAGCAGAAGTAAGGTGAGGGTGGGAAAGACTTCAGGCAGCCAGCTAGCACACCTGGAACAGCCCCTGCCTCCCCTCTTTCTCTCACCCTTGACCTTGCTAGCTACTTTGACAAAATCTAAGTCTTCAGGTGTGAGCTCCCTTAAAGTCTCCCCCCTTACATGTCTAACACCTTCTCTCTCCCATATCCACTATCCTGCCCTTTGCTGTTTCTTAATACCAGATTTTCAAAATTTGAGCTCATTGTTTGTATAATGCTACCCCAGAGTTTGAAGATGACCCCATTAAAGGTGATATTTTTATCAGTGATTGAATGACTTACAATCCATTCTATATACCACCGACCACATTGTATACCACATTTTAGTGAGTGCATATGTGCATGAAGAGATTTCTGTAAGTGCAAGGTTATTTGATTATTTTTAGATCTGATTAGCACTTGGACTAACAGCGTTTATTTTTGAACTTTAAAAATCATCATCTCGAGACAGCTGAAAGATCATAGCAAAGAGTTGTGGTATGATCTCTCTTACTCCTTATTGTCCCATTTTAATTTTTTGATTAAAGCCTTCATTATTTCGGTTGTGTACAGGACTTTGGCAGCCATCTGCAAATCATGTGTGCCTGCTGGCAAACCCACAGAGAATTTTGCATGAGACTTTTGTGAGCAGCAGTTCAACTTGAAAGAACATTTACAGTTCCTGTACCACAAATAAAGGACAGGGTTTTTTCAGCCTTTAAATTATATTGAGTTATAGACTAATGGAATTCAGAATTAGAAAATAGTATAGTAAACACAGTTTAAGTATGAACATTCTAAAGGTCACCCTTAAACTGAGTCTAAAAATAGTATTGAGATAATCGAGTCCTGCAATTTACTAGGCTGTAGACAGATAGACAAATATTGCTTTGTTTGAATATTTCAAAGCCATTTATATCACCAAGGCATTTATAAAAGAAGAATATGTCAAATGTAGAATTTTAATCCTATATGATATAGGAAATAATTTCAGTCTTTAAGCCAGAAGAACTGTGTTGTATCTTCCTGAAGCATTTACATTTTTAGGCCAACAACTTGGTAGGAACTTGGGAAAAAATTGCTAATTCTACTATGTTGAATTGAGTAGATATTTGGGTTTAAATAAAATAATTTTTCATGCTTAAAATGACCATCTGTATGACACATTGATTTTAATTATTGATGAATATGTTCTCAAGGAGTTGGCAGGTGTTGGGGGATCATGAAGATTTGATTAAAAATCACAAGGAAAATTTCACAAGCTTAATACAACACTGTACTAAGATGAGCAGGACTCCCAAGTGTTTAATACAGTGTTCTGCACTCAGAAAGCACTCAGTAAATACCATTGATTGATTTGATTGTCTTATCTGTAGGTAGCATTTTAAAACTCCATTCATCCTTTCTTTGCATTTCTTAATGTTTGTACCAAACTCAGGCTTGATTGTGGACACTATGATTGGGAGGCTTCTTATAGTGTTTTCAGGGGATTTAAATAAATGTTCCTTCTTTTGTAAAAACCAAAAACATAGAACAACAGCATCATGTTGGGTGCTTCACTGAAAATAAAGTAGGGATGGGTCTCTGGGAAAGACAGCTGTTTTAAAAGTAGGAAAGATGCTTGGTGAACTTCCTATGGTTCAGTGACAACCCCATGCTATGGAGAGTTATGAAGAAAAAAACATTGCAATTCCAGTAGTAGTAGAATTTGTGTGAAATATACCCTATTTCTTCAGCTGATTGCTTTCTGGATCCCAGTAGAACGAGAAGCTCGAGAAACCATCCAGTGTCCTGGGCAATTGGATCCCCTCAGTCAAGGGGGTGATTCTCCTTCAAGCAGGGACCAGCAGGCAGGTTTTCCAAACTACCACCCAGTTCTTCCCTGAGATGTTTGAGGAATTTCACTTTCTAATTGTCAGTTTTTAAAATACCAGAATATGATTAAAACATTGTCTAAGTTGCATTGTAAGTAGATTCCAAATACAGGTCAAATCTGTAAGTATTCAGGATCATTTAAAAGCAGAGGTAGTATAGAAATTTGTGATTTCATGCAGAACTCCACACTTCCCTAAATTCAACAGTGTGTTTAAATCAGATACAGCATTGAGTCAGTTAATGGCAGTGACTAAGCTTTTGGGACAGTACACTACAACAGAGTTGGTAGAACCATTCCCTTCCCACAGAGTTGTTTGAATTAAAAAAAAGTTCCCTAAGATAAATGTGCTTTGATAGGTTTACTTCCTCTAATACCACTAAACAATTATGTATTGAATAATCACTCCAGCATATAGAACTCTAGAAGATGCACAGAGGTAAGGCGCCTACGGAAGACACTTCACGTGCTTTATATATTCCTCGGCAGGATCAGTTAGGTCCATGCGTTTTATCCATGGCTTAAAATCATTATTTTTTTCATATCAACCCCAGTGACATTCCTTTTTTTGTCTGAATGAATATTATTCAATTTTTATGGGAGTGTGAGAAGGGAGAGGGAAATCCTGAGAAGCCTTCTAATTCAGAACATATACCTCAGTAAATGAAAAAGCACTAATTTGAATAACGCTTTACTGAATGTGTCTGTTTTTGTATGTGTATCTTTGCTATAGGAGTACAAGATCCCCAGCATGAGAGGATCATTACTGTGTCCACTAATGGAAGTATTCACAGTCCCAAGTTCCCTCACACATACCCACGCAACACGGTCCTGGTGTGGAGATTAGTAGCAGTAGAGGAGAATGTGAGGATACAACTTACTTTTGATGAAAGGTTTGGGCTTGAAGACCCAGAAGATGACATATGCAAGTAAGTTATCCTTGCTTAGCCAGAGTGAAGATCAAAGAAGGGATGACAGCTTTGATGACTGACTGTTGTTCTTACTGTAAACCAGAACATATCAGGCCTGTATTTCGATGATGTTTTTATAAGTGACATCTTTGTCCTGTCTTTCTGTTCATTTAAGAAAAGGGTCACTTACACTTAAAAGGCTATGTTTTATGTGGACAATTTAAAAATATGAAAGTTTATATGTGCCTATACTCTCACACACCTATTCATTTTAAAGGCCATCATAAAGGCACTTGCCGCAATTATGCTTTTCCAGGTGGGGTTTTAATACAATGATTTTTGAAAGGCACCCATCTGGTTTATTTCACGTGAGCAAAAGGCCACCTCCCATATGCTATACAAATATTAGTCTTATATTTGAATGTGGTTGTCAAGGGTGGGTGGTCTCTCTGAAGATTTTCACTTCATTGGCAGTTGTTTATCATGGACATATTTTACATGGGTTTCTTTTCAACAGTCTTTATTTTCCTACTTAAATAGTTGGATTAAAGCAATTTTGAGAATTTTCTTTTGATATAATTGTAGAGATCATTCGACCTCAGTGAAATATATTATTTTACTTGGTACAATTCCTATGTGTTGTATAATATTAAGTGATCCTCCAGTCATCTCTTTTGTCTTTATTAGCTACAATATGCGATTGTATATTTCATCTGTCCTTGTTTTTTCATCTAAAATAATAATAATCATAACTGTGGAATTAAGCGCTTACTATGTGCCTAGCACTGTTCTAAGCACTGGGGTAGACACAAGGAAATCAGGTCAGACACAGTCCCTGTCCCACATGGGGCTCACAGTCTTAATCTCCATTTTGCAGATGAGGTAATTGAGGCACAGGGAAGTAAAGTGACTTGCCCAAGGTTACAGAAGACTAATGGCAGAGCCAGGATTAGAACCCAGGTCCTTCTAACTCCCAAGCTTATCCTCTATCCACTAGGCCATGCTAAAAGTGAGGTACTTCCAATTTTCCAACTTAGTTATAAAATGACAAGGGCTAAAATACAAATGTCTTAGCTTCCTATCTTAACTTGCCAATTTCCTAATACAACCTAGCATGCTCACTTTGCTCCTCTCACACCAACCTACTGCATGAGAGTACATGTTTACTATTGTACCTATTTACATATCTTGTACATATTTACTATTCTATTTATTTTATTTTGTTAATGTGTTTTGTTGTCTGTCTCCCCATTCTAGACTGTGAGCTCGCTGTTGGGTAGGGACTGTCTCTATATGTTGTCAACTTGTACTTCCCAAGTGCTTAGTACAGTGCTCTGCACACAGTAAGCACTCAATAAATACGATTGAATGAATGAATGAATGAGAGTAGCCATGAAACAGTTATTCAGGAATCACAGAGGACAGTTGGGAACACTTCTCACACACCTGAGGGATTGTAGGTTTGAGTTGGTCCACTGTCACCTCAGTGGACTTCTCTGGAAAAAAGAAGAAAAAGAAATGGTTTGGAAGGCAGGAGCAGTTGAATTCATTTTTGAAATCTGATAACAGTTTTCTAAATCATGATTTGATGGAAATGCATCATAAGGCACCTAAAGAAAATGAAAAAAGTCAATAAAGGCCATGGGAAAAGTTTCTGCACTCCCCAGACATTTTAAAAGCACAGAGAGAAAAACTGATTAATTGAAAAAGAAAAACTAAGAGCATTACTATTTTACAAAACACTAGCTAAGTTGGACTCTGGATCCACAAAATACATAAAAATCACAGATAAAATAATTTGAGAACACTTTAAAATCTAAGTGCCCAATTCTAACAGATAAAACTAATGACTGGTACATTTTTAGTTAAGTAAAACAAAAAAAAACCCTCTCTATTACAAAATCGGAGCTCTGGGGAGAAAGCAAAGAAAGAATGAACTCAGTTGAATTACAGTCTGCAACTTCTCTTTTTCTTCACTGAGTTTTCAAATTAGAAGGTTTCTGAACAGGGAAGGGTCTAGGAGAGGTGCCAAGGACATCAGGCCTCTGGGTGATATGGAATATTTTGAAACTTCCATGGAGCAGAAGGGAAAGAGAGAGAGCAAAGGACACTTAGCAAACATGCAACTGATGATTTGGTCCACCATATGTACTCCTTACAGATTGAGTTGTAACAATGTTGATTGCTTTATTTGTTTTACTGGTAACTTGGGATTTTCCAAACTGATATGGGACTGAAGCAACCAATGAATACTTCTCTAGTTTCATTTCTAAGTTTTGTGGAAAGGGAGTATTATTTTTTTTGTCATCTCCTATGTTCATGTGCTTCCTCTGATTCTCACATCTCTTCCAAGACGCCTTCCCCAATTAACTCCCCTTTTCCCCTGCTCCTCTAAATCAATCAATCAGTCATATTTATTAAATACTTACTGTATACAGAGCACCGTTCACAGCTTGGGCGAGTACAATGTAACAGAGTTCATAGACATGTCCCAGCCCACAAAGAATTTATTCTGTAGATGGGAGAAAGATATGTGTGTATACAAGTACTATGAGGCTGAGGGTAGGGTGAAGATCAAGTGCTGAAAGGGTAAATACAAGTGCAAGGGTGACATAGAAGGAAGGGGAATAGGAGAAATGAGGGATTAGTTGGGGAAGCCCTCTTGCAGGAGTAATTTTAATAATTTGAAGGTGGGGAAAGTGATTGTCGGATATAAAGGGGGACAGAGTTCCAGGTCAGAGGCAGGATATGGGTGAAGGGTTGGTGGTGAGATAGATGAGATCAAGGTACAGTGAGTAGGTTGGTGTGAGAGGAGCAAAGTGAGCGTGATAGGTTGTATTAGGAAATTGGCAAGTTAAGATAGGAAGGGGCAAGGTGATTGAGGGCTTTAAAGCCAATGATCAGGAGTTTCTGTTTGTTGCAGAGGTTAATGGACAACCTCCAGAGGTTCTTGAGGAGTGGGGAAAACATGAACTAATTTATTTTATTCATTTTTTTCTAAAAGAAAAGATAGTCAGATGGTCCGGGTGACAGAGTGAAGTATGGACTGGAATAGGGAGAGATCCTCTCCATCCAAACCGCTACCCTGCTCTTTCAAGCTCTCATCCTATCCCGTCTGGACTACTGCACCAGCCTTCTCTCTGATCTCCCCTCCTCGTGTCTCTCTCCACTTCAATCCATACTTCATGCTGCTGCCCGGATTATCTTTGTCCAGAAACGCTCTGGGCATATTACTCCCCTCCTCAAAAACCTCCAATGGCTACCAATCAATCTGCGCATCAGGCAGAAACTCCTCACCCTGGGCTTCAAGGCTGTCCATCACCTCGCCCCCTCCTACCTCACCTCCCTTCTCTCCTTCTACTGCCCAGCCCGCACCCTCCACTCCTCTGCCGCTAATCTCCTCACTGTACCTCGTTCTCGCCTGTCCCGCCATCGACCCCCGGCCCACGTCATCCCCCTGGCCTGGAATGCCCTCCCTCTGCCCACCCACCAAGCTAGCTCTCTTCCTCCCTTCAAGGCCCTACTGAGAGCTCACCTCCTCCAGGAGGCCTTCCCAGACTGAGCCCCTTCTTTCCTCTCCCCCTCGTCCCCCTCTCCATCCCCCCGTCTTACCTCCTTCCCTTCCCCACAGCACCTGTATATATGTATATATGGTTGTACATATTTATTACTCTATTTATTTATTTATTTTACTTGTACATTTCTATCCTATTTATTTTATTTTGTTGGTATGTTCGGTTTTGTTCTCTGTCTCCCCCTTTTAGACTGTGAGCCCACTGTTGGGTAGGGACTGTCATTATGTGTTGCCAATCTGTACTTCCCAAGCGCTTAGTACAGTGCTCTGCACATAGTAAGCGCTCAATAAATACGATTGATTGATTGATTGATATGAGGGAGGTTACTAAGTAGTCAACCAAACAATGTTTTGACTTTAGATACCATTGTTGGGAAACAATTATGTCTCGAGTCCAAGGACAGACTGTACATGTAATAGGTTTATGGAAGTGATCAACTCAGTTATATTGTATTCTCTCAAACATTTAGTGCAGTGCTCTGCACACAGCAAGCACTCAATAAAAACCATTGATTGAGTAAAATGCATCTTTATTGGGCAGGTACAGCTCAAGGTTGATATCGTTCCAGGTTCCTTTTAAGGCAGGAATTGATCTGAATTGCTAGGATAAGAATAGATTATTCATTAGAAGTAACACTAGCATGATAGTAAAAGATTCCATCGGTGATAGAAGACAAAAACAGGGAAAGCTAGTCAAGGATAGTTTAGGGGAATAAACTGGAGAGCTGGTGGAAGAGATTTAACCAACAGACAATTGACTGCTGGATTGTGTCTCCATCCTGACCTGGGGAGACATTTGGCAAGAATACACAATTACAAATTACATCTGTTTTATCTTCATTTGCTGAATGTAATCATTTTAGCCAATTCCCCAATAGATTATTGATAGCTTTTCATCTAGTACTCATCTTCATTTTCTAGTATATACTGATGATTGACAGTTTGACACAGTATCTCAGTGGATGCTAGAATACACCCATCATCAGTATATGTTGTATGGACAGCCCAGGACTGGAGATTTTGATAAATGGAAAATTACCAAATTATCTTTAATCCCTGATTCTTGAGATTCTGAACTCTCACATCAAAACTACTGACACACTTGAAGGGAAATTCAGTAGTTACTGTGCACCTCTGGAATTTATAGAAGTTAGGAGGATCAATTTGACCAGTGAACAACTTGTTTTTGGATAGAAACTCAGGCCTTTCAGTCGGTCAGTCAATCAGAAGTATTTCTTGAGCACTTAGTGTGTGCAGAGCACTGCTAAGAATATAGTACAACAGAGTCAGTAGAAACATTCCCTGCACACAGTGAGCTTACAGTCTAGAGGTGGATACTAACATTAATATAAATAAATGATTTAGAATAAATAACTTAAAGATATGTACATAAGTACTTTGGGCTGAGAGCATGGGGTAAATATCAAATGCCCAGAAATCACAAATCCAAGTGTATAGATGATGCAGAAGGGAGAGGGAGCTGGGAAAAAATGGGATTAATCAGGGAAACTCTCTTAGAGGAAATGGGACCATGATAAGACTTCAGAGTTGGGAAGAACTGTGGTCTGGCATAGATGGAGGGAGAAGGAGTTCCAGGACAGAGGAAAGATGTGGGAAAGGGCTCAGCAGTGAAATAGACAAGATCAGGATATAGTGAGTATGCTGGTGCCAAAGGAGCGAAGTGTGTGGGCTGGGTTGTACTAGGAAATGGCGAGGTAAAGTGGGAAGAGGTAAAGATGATTGAGTGCTTTAAAGCCGATGATGAGGAGTTTCCGCTTGATGAGTTGGTTGATGGACAACCACTGGAAGTTCTTGAGCAGTGGGAAGACTAGGACTCTGTGGGTTTTTTTGTGGGTTTTTTTTTTTTTTTTTTAGAAAAAATGATCCCGGCAGCAGAGTGAAGTATGGACTAGACTGGGTAGAGACAGGAGTCAGAGAGGTCAGCTAAGAAGCAGATGCAGTAGTACAAGCAAGATAGGATAATCAGTTATATTTATTGAGTGTTTATAGTAGCAGTTTGAAAGAGAAAAGCAGATTTTTAGTGTTGTTGTGAAGGTAGCACTGACAAGAGTTGGTGACAGATTGAATATGTGGATTGAATGAGAGAAGATTTGAGGACAATGCCGAAGTTACAGGTTTGTGAGATAGGACTGTGATATTGACATCTGTGTGATTCTCATAACTAAAATACTACATATGGCTTTTTTCAGTTTTTCCATCACTTGCCTAGTTTCTGTCCCTGCTCCCTATCCCCCTGCAAAGAAAATATATTCTCGTGACAAATGCAGTCGTAGTGTTTGTCAGGAGCATGCTTCTTCTTCAGGGAAAATAATCTTGGAAAATAGCCAATTGCTGTTGGATTTTTTTTTTTTGTAAAGGCTCACCTTTAACTAGAGGTTGCCTCTGGAAGGCCAGTTGGCTTGTCAGTTCCACCTCCTGCTCTGCAGATCTGCTCTGAATAGTCTATTTCCCATTTCTCTTTCCTCCTTAGTCTTAAATGCCTCAGCCCTGACTCACAGACTGCCTCCTTCTGAACAGTTCTATTCACCCCCTTCATGGCCTGAGAGTCAGATTTCCCTCAGTTGATTCCATTTGGCATTTGGCACCTTGGGTGGTGGCTTCTCTTCAACTGGCTGTATCCCGGGTGCATTGTTGTTGGAAAGCTCTGTGGCCAGACTTCTAGTAGGAAGTGACATCCAAGCTGTAAAGAACATTTGACCTTAATATAATGTTTCTAAGGTTTAGCTCTTTCTCAGAATTTCGGAGTGAAACCAGGATTTCGCTCTTCAGGAAATTTTGCAGTGCTTTCACATTTTCAAAACACTTTCTGTTCAGTATAATTTAAAGGAAAAAAGATATTATCTTTACTGACTCATATTATTGATAATAGCATTTATTGAGTGCCTATTGAGTGGAAAACACCCCTTCTCTCCCCACCAAAAAACCAAACCAAAACAAAAAATGGTAGGAATTTTTACCGTCTGGGTGACTGGATAGAACTCTGAGAAGCCTGTATCCCTTTAACAATAATGATAATAATAATAATAATAATAATAATAATAATAATAATAATAATGGTATTTGTTAAGTACTTACTATGTGCCAAGCACTGTTCTAAGCACTAGAGTAGATACAAGGTAATAGGGTTGTCCCATGTGGGGCTTGCAGTCTTTATTCCCATTTTACAGATGAGATAACTGAGGCCCAGAGAAGCTAAGTGGCTTGTCCAAGGTCATGCAGCAGACAAGTGGCAGAAATGGGGTTAGAACCCAGGCCCTCTGACTCACAAGCCCATGCTCTTGCCACTAAGCCACGCTGCTTTCCTGTTAAATGGCTGCCTATCAACTTGTACAATGTCACATGGAATTTAAAACAGGGAAATTTTTATATTTTTCCCCCGATTGGGCTGGCACCAGGCAGATACCCCTACACCATAGGTGTCAATACACATAGTGTGGATATTCCTTCTAAACAGAACATCTGTTCCAAAAATAATCCTTATAACTCTGTCGAGTTACAGTCTCATTTCTTTAAAACGTAAAACCAGAGATAACCTATTTCTAAATCAGATATAGCTGCTTTGGGTTCAATGTCATTCAACACCCTTACTTTTGGAATTTATCTGATAAACTTCCAGAAACCACATGGGCAGAGGCTGGGAAGGCCACAGGCCCTTGGCCAGCAATTCTCTTCTAGAAAACAGATTAAGGGAAGAACATGGGCAAATGTACAAGGAAGATTCTTCTCTGTGACACATTCCTTAGGGCCCGCTCTCAGATCTCCAGATTCTGAGGGAACGAATACAGCTAATTAAACTTAATTCTTCATTTTTGAAAGAATGGATAAGTTTTACTCTGGGAGGCCGCATGGGCAAAAAGACTTCAGCAGTCCAATCTATAATATGTTTCCCCAGGCCCAGAGGAACTGGTCTTCTGCTGCTTTTGAAATAGTCGAAAGCTCTTTTTTTTCTATTCCCATGATATATAGTTATTACAGATTCATGTTAATATAATATTCTGTTTGAAATGGCATTGGAGTCACATTTTAAGGGAATACAAGACTTTTTAAAGTCAGAAAGATTTCCTAAAAGCTACATGTAAAAAGTGTTATACTGTCCATCACAGCTACAGATCAATCAGTAGCACATATTGAGTGCTTACTGTGTATGTGCTGGGCACTGTACTAAGCACTTGGGAAAGTACAATACAATAGAGCTGGTTGACATGATCCCTGCCTACAGTGAGCTCAAAGCCCAAGTAGAATTCTTAAAAATATAAGGGTGAATGTTGGTAGATATAGAATAGGATGGATCCAGGTGTTTTCCACTCTGTCTCCTAAAGTCCCCGTTCTCACCTCATGAAAAGGAAGATAATGAGGTGCTGTATTTTTTTGGGCTTGTGGAGGCCACTACTGGTACGGAGAACAGAAAAAGAAAAGTGGTAGGTTATGCTTGGGTTAGTTTTACAGCCCTCAAAAATAATCACCTGCTAAGTGAACTGATGATTTTGGAGTCTGATTTTGGACTTTAAAAGCCTTTCAGAAATGTGCTTTTTTCAGCATTAAAAATGTTTGTGTTTCCTTGCCATGAATACCCTTCTGTGTTTGGGGGTAATCGGGAAGAATATGAGCTGTGCATGCCATGTAAGAGCACTGTTTTTATGTAAAGGAAATCCAGGCACATACACAGAAACAATTGAAACACTGGTTTATTGGCAGAATTCCAGTCATCTGTTTCACACTCTGTAATAGCTAGTTTGCTACCGATGAGTCTGCTCTCAGTAGAAATTCTCAAATTACTATTATGTAGTTAAGGAACACCCTGAAGGAACACATTAATAGGGATGTTTAAAACTTATCTCAAGGTGGAATCTTGTGATAATTGTTGAAAAACAATTGGAAACAAAGTCCCTATGCTTTGCACTGACTGCTTGGCAAAAATGATGCTTCATCAAGATCCAAATGCAATAGTTGTAATTTGAATTTTGCAGTGAAAAATGGGTGGATTTGGTCGGTTAAAATTAGGAAAGTAACACATTCTGCATGAAGTAAAGCTTAGATCTACTACTGGCACAATTTCTTTTCCTTTCTGCCTTCCATGGCTTTGTTCCTCTTGGGTATTGTGCAGTTGCATTTCTTTTCCCACCTTATTGTCGTCTTTTATAAAAGCAGCATTCCCACTGCATATTTGAAGTTAGTCCTGTCAGTTGCATTATGTAAAATTGCCACTCTGAATCCTCAGCATTATAGAGAAAAGTGCATCAGATTGCCTATCACTAACCATAAAGCTAAGGGAGTCCATATATTTGGGCAGGAGATAAGCAGTCTTTCTGGGTGCTGAGCTTCCTCTATTGAATGTAGAACAAATAGGTTTCATTTACTTGAACCCAAAAAGGGTCACCAAATTTTATAGATATTAACATTTTATCTTTGTTACATAAGGTAACTAAAAAAAATGTAGAAATGACTAAGCAGATTTCATTTCCTCTGTAGCTAATGGTTGCACAATAACTAGTTATTTTGCTGATGAAAGACCTGACAGAACTTCTAGACTGTGAGCCCGTGGTTGGATAGGGACCTTCTCTATATGTTGCCAACTTGTACTTCCCAAGCGCATAGTACAGAGCTCTGCACACAGTAAGCACACAATAAATATGATTGAATGAATGAATGAACTTCCCTTGAAGAGATGCATTTCACATGAAAGGAGATTGCATAGACTAAAGGATTTGCTGAGTAGATTATTTTCTTGTTACTTTGGGGAAAAATGTGTTGGATACAAACTTTCAATTGCTCTTACATTTTTGAGGGGATATTACAATAGGGAAAGTATATGATGTTATTCAAGGGGGCTACCAGAAAAGCTAACCGATCAAGTGACCAGCCACTGTGTGGTAGTAAGGCATCCAGCGAGGTGGCCTTATTTGCTGAAGACCCAGAAACAGATGCCAAGAGTTGTCAGCCATAGATATTCTAGATGTCCATCCACCTCCATGTCAAATAGATTCCTTACAATTGTCTTTAAGGCACACAATCAGCTTGCTCCCTCATATCTGACCTTGCTGATTTCCAATATAGCCCAACCTGCACACTTTGCTCTTCTAATGCCAACCTTTTCTCTGTATCTTGATCTCAAGTATCCCTCCACCAACCACTTGCCCACATCATTCCTCTGGCCAGGAACTCCCTCCCAGTTCACATCCAACAGTCCACTGCGCTCTTCACCTTCAAAGTCCTCCTAAAGTAATATCTTCTCCAAGAGGTCTTCCTTAGCTAAACCCTCATTCCTCTCCCTTCTGTCCCCCCTGCCACCCATGCACTTGAATTTGTACCTGTTTAGTAATATAAATAACACTTGATATTCACCCTACCTTCAGCCCCACAACCCTTATATATATAACCTTGCACTCTGACATATCTCCTATCTAATGTATTTTTATGTCTGTCTGTCCCTGTAGACAAGTTCCTTGTGGGCAGGGACTGTGTTTACAATTTCTATTGTGTTACACCGTCCCAAGCACTTAGTATTGTGATCAGAACACAGTAAGCTCTCAAATACCACTGATTAATTATTGATGATAATAATTGATTGTAGCTGGATGGCTACATCATTCATCTTAGTCCTTTACTTCCTAGTAGCACTTTTCTCCTGCAAGCCTGTAGCCTTACTTAACCGTTTTTCTCCTTTAGGTGTTGGGGGAGGACATGTCCCATAAAACCTAAATTGGAAACTAGGATGGATCCTGAATTTCATGACTGTTCCCCTATATAAGGGGATGTCTAGTCACCTTAATTCAGTAAGTGATTTGTTGTCCCCATTTTCTTCTTCAATCCAGGATCTGAATTCCACCCCTCTCTCCTTATTTGGTGGGAAGGGGAATTTGGGTTGGTTGAATGAGAGATTTTCTCACTGTAAAGTTGTGGTGATTTTCCTGTTTCTGTGGTACCTCTGGGATAAAGAACAGTGAAAGATTAGAATCCAGTTTTATTGAATTCCTAGTAACTTTTTATCATTCCTAATAATTTCTGTTTCTCTGCTTAAATTTTGCCCCAAAATGAAGGCTCTGTGATGAGGGAAAAAATCTTGCGTAGATCATAAGACCTACTGTAGTCTTCTAAGAATATTCTTTAGAAAGCTAGTATTAAGATACAATACAGTGTAATTTCATAACACAAAGACCCTTGGGTTAAAATTGCTAATGACAACTGTGGATGAAAAATCATAATAATCTGCTGTATATTCCAGTATAGTTTCCAAAGGCTGCCTGTGGTATTTTTTTTAATCTTCTCTAGATCTTAAAAGGAAGGAAATATTCCATTCCAAGATTTGTTTTTTGTTTTTAGGCAATTGCCCTTTAAGTCATCATCTTCAATGACAAATACTTGGACATTCAACGTAGTTTTATTAACTTGGAAATATCTCAAAAATGATTTTGCAGCATGATGTGGGCGGTATAGAAGAGTGAGAATTTGTATCTACTTGGTTACACACACAAAAAAAGCATTTGGGCAAGTCTGTGTATCTAAGCTTTCAGGATACTCCTTAAATCTATGGGTCAAAAGTTTCCAGGATAATTTTTCAGTTTTAGCTCCAGATGCATAGCATACTTGAAATAAATAAATCTCTCTCTTTCTCTCTGTCTCTGTCTCCCTCTTTCACATCAGATTTTAAAAAAGAAAGATCTGCGGGGTAGGTAGGGCAGAAAACACTTTAAAGTGGCCCACGTTATTGCTCCAGGAAGGATGATTACTGTGATTTGTGTTATGATGGCATTTGAAGTTGCTTTTACTTTTAACCTTTGACTGTGAGAGTGAAAGTTTGCAATTGAAGAAATGTGGGTTGGAGGTGGGGTTGTGCAACAAAATTCCTACTTTTCTAAAACTTACAGCTTTTCTCAAATTTCTGATTCCATGTACTGTCATTTACCTCCGCAGGATCTGCAGTTGGGTGCTGGTTTAGTAATCAGTAGTATTTATTGATCACTTTCTCTGTCCACAACACTGTTTTCAAGTGCTCTGGGGAGTACAATGCAACAGAGTTGATAACTGTCCTTGCTAGTGCTTCGGTAATTTTTGGCAAACAGAAAGCTGTGTCACATTTGTAAAATTATTCCTTGCAGTCTTTTGATTTGGCTCTCCAAATTTTCTTTTTTCTGATTTTCTTTCTTTCATTTGATCTAGAAAGGTCTTAAGTTGAGGGCAATAAGATTCTACCTTGATTTGAGATCTGAAAAAATGAATTATTGGCAGACAAATAATACCCTTTTTTCAATGTGAAGAAAAACATTCCAAATACATCGGAAGCAAAATGCAACATGTTATTTCAAGCAGAATAATTGGAAAGAGTGGTAAAAATAACCTCACTTTTTTCCTAAACATTATACTTTGCCAGAGTAGTGGATGAAATTGAATGAAGGTTAATTTTGTTCACTCAGTGAATATAATATTATAAAAATGGTAGTTACATGAAAGAGGCTGGGAATTTAGTGCTAAATTCTGAGCCACATATAAGACTTTGGCCTTACTAGATTATTACCTGGGTCTGATGTAGCTGTTTTCAAATCCCAGAACCCTCTTCTGCTCCTGGCTTAGAATGGGGGAAAATTCGTAGGGCAACTGATTCTTTTTTCCACTAGTACCTCCACGAACAGATTTGAGAAATGTGTGAAATTCCATTATATTTGTTCTTTGCTACTCTCCATCTCAGCCAGATTGCATATAGCCAACACAGTTTCAGGGTCAAAATATCTGTGTATATGACTCCAAACCTAATTTAGTGCTTCTAAAAGTGGTTCTGCTACTGTTATTGACTCTGTCATGTTTGCCGGGAATTAACTTAGAAGAAAATTAGCACTGTAGGAACTTATTTCATTGATTGACTACTGTAAAAAAAAAAAAAAGTCATCTTTTTCTGTTTGTCTTTAAAAAGGCACAGATAGATCAATGTATAAACTGGATACAAAACAAAACATTCTTGGAGCTTCTGTCCTTAGTAATGTAGAGTTTAGCAGAATCCAGATACTTGCTTATGTTTCTAATAAAGTATGACATAAATGAAAGATAAACGGCAAGGGCCAAAAACATAATAAAATCATTTTGTGTGTGCTCGCCAACTACTGTTGCCTATATATAGAACATATTCCCTCCCTTATGGCTTCCAGTGCCTGAAAGTTTGAATGCCCAAAGTCAGGTTATATGCAACTTCCTTTTGTTTCATCAGCAGAAATAGTAGACATTCCAGCTGCCCTGTTCCTTCCTACTCAACAGTTGTGTTTCCTCACCTGCTGTTCAGTTTTTCCTTCCCTTTTTCCATCTACTTCATGGCTTTTATTTTTAGTCAAGTACTCCGTAGTTTCAAGGAAATTTCATGTATGTATTTTTGGGATAAGCAGAAATTGGGAAATATCACTGAAGTGAGATTTCTAGAGGCCTCCAACTCTGTGATTTTTTTCGTCACTTGTTAGATTAGTCATTCATTATCATTTGTGATATGCGTACAACTCCTTCCTAGGACATCTCTAAGGATACATTCAGAAAATAAAGCAAAGGGTGAAGCATTCTTACATAGAGTTAATAATGCTTAGGCATTTTAGTGGTCATGTGGAAAGAGCACAGGACTGAAAATTCTTGTTTCCTCTTACCTACTCTGACACCTTGAGGAACTTGCTTCTCTGTCCCTCAGTTTCCTCAGCTGTAAAATGGGGATGAAATACCTGTTCTCCCTACACCTTGAACTGCAAGTTGCATATGGGAAAGGGGTTGTCCCCAGTCAGATTATCTTGTATCTACTCCAGTGCAAAGCGCAGTCCTTTGGGCACAGTACGCACTTAACAAATAACACAGAATCAATCAATTGTATTTGTTGAGTGCTAGTAGTGTGCATAGCACTATACTAAGCACTTGGGAGAGTACAATATTACAGAGTTTGTCCTTTTTATTAGTTAACAACAATTGTCTGTTAATGTTACTTAGTTTATTTTAATGGTAAAAAAAATAAAAAGCTTTTCAAGACTTTTCAGTGGTATTTATTGAGCACTTACTGTATGCAAAGCACTGTACTAAGCACTTGGTTAAGTACACTCCACATAGAGTTGGTAGTTGGAAGTCAGTGCCTCTGTATGTTCTTGCCTCCTCTCCCTCTTTGCTACCTCTGGTTTCCTACCTGTTGATCATTTCAGGAATATTTTTTCAGGCCACCAGCAGCATGGATTAGTGGTTAGAGCGCCAGCCTGAGATTCAGAAGGACCTGGGTTCTAATCTTGGTTCCAACACATGTCTGCTATGTGACCTTGGGCAATTCACTTTAACTTCTCTGGGCTTCAGTTACCTCATCTCTAAAATGGGGATTAAATGTGTGAGCCCCATGTGGGACCAGAATTGTATCCAACCTGCTTAGCTTATATCTACCCAGGTGCTTAGAACAGTGTTTGGCATTCTTTCATTCAGTCATATTTATTGAGCGCTTACTGTGTGCAGAGCACTGTACTGAGCTCTTGGGAAGTACAAGCTGGCAACATATAGAGACGGTCACTACCCAACAACCGGCACACAGTAAGCCATTATTATTATTAAGTACCATTATTATTATGTGACTGGGGGACAGTGTAAGAGAGGGTAGATTTCAAAGCAGTTTTTCAAGAGAGTGATATAATAAGTACAAGCCTGAAACAAATGGCTAAAATGAGATTTTTGGTTTATACAGTTATGCATTCTACCTTAGATCTGATTATCGTTTCAGGAATTGGCTGTAGTAGGTAAGAAGTCCAGGAAAGACCACATTTGAAGGGAAAAGAGGATGTGAGCATTTGCCCTTAACTCGAAGAGAACTTTTGTCTTGTCTTTGCAAATGACAACGTAGAAACTGTACTGAGAAGAAAAAATAACTTTGGGAAATAATTGGAATACTTCTGAAAAGAAGAACGTAAGCATTTCAAGAGTTGGATAACCATATTTGAGGTTCAAACAGGAATTACAGCTCCAGGGGGAGATTTCTTTAGGAATGTTTTGGTCTTCATGATTGCACCCCATCAGCCATCGTTCCCTACCCTGGCTCCCTGACCGGAATGTCCCTATCATTCCTTTGAGGCGTAGGAGTTTCTTCCTGGGGTTTTTCAGCCACTAGAGATTTCCCCAACTGACTGCTCCAGCATTGACTCCTGATGGATGACTCATTCCTCCCAGGGACTTTTTGGCTTCCATGGCCACTCTAGGTCATCACTGTTCTCTCCATGTATGGAGTTGAGAGATGGACAAGAAACGCCTGATGGTACCCAAAAGGTTTTAGCGGCTATGGCCTGGCTTCCGGACCATTCAGAATGGGGCAGGAGATGTAGTTCTGAATGTTGGTTGGACAGGGACGCCCCTTGGGATACTGAACACCTCAGTGCACATGATGTCATGTGCATAGACTGTGAGCCCACTGTTGGGTAGGGACTGTCTCTATATGTTGCCAATTTGTACTTCCCAAGCGCTTAGTACAGTGCTCTGCACACAGTAAGCGCTCAATAAATACGATTGATGATGATGATGTGTATAACACTGGACATGCAGCATCACATAGTAGTATCATAAGGAACATTTAGTGGAAGTCCACCCTAACTCAGGGCTTGCCTTCAGGTGATCCCAGGCTCCCCTCTTTGCTCTTTCTGGATCCTTTGTAGAGGATTGTTGATAGAGTTGTAGTAGAAGGAAACTATATTTAAAATTTCAAATACCAGACATCCATCAATCAATTGTATTTATTGAGCACTCCTTGCATGCAGAGCACTGTCCTAAGCACTTGGGAGGGTACAATATAACAGAGTTGGTAGACACTGTCTCTGCCCACACCAAGCTTACTGATGCCATAGCCATACCAGACAGGAAAAAGACCAGCTGAAACTGGGCTGTTTAGTTTATAACCTCATAAACGACAACCTTATAGGATTTATAGTATGGTTCAAATTGTATTATTTCATGAAGCAATCCAGGGGCCATAGTTGTTAAAATGTATTTCATTCTGGTTTATAGCTGCCTGTTTTTCATCTTTTGGGGTGTTAGAATCTGGTCACCATCTTGATTGTAATGGAAATTTGGAACAGTAATATCTGATAAATATGAATTACTGGGACTATCCCAGGTAATCTAGATCAAATTACTAGATTGCTTTGAGAAGAACGTAATGCAAGCCGGATTGAGATGGGAGAGGTGTAAGGATAAGAAGCAGTGTGGCCAAGTAGAAAGAGCCTGGGAGTTAGAGGACCTGGGATCTAATCCTGGAACGGCCAAATGCTTGCTTGGGCAAATCACTTAGCTTCTCTGTGAGTCAGCTTCCTCAATGGTAAAATTGGGAATGAATACCCTCCTACTTAGACTGCGAGCCCCATGTGGGATAGGGACTGTGTCCAACCTAGTTAACTTGTACCTATCCCAGCACTTAAGGCAACAGTGTTTGACACATAGTATAAGCATTTAACAAATAGCATAAAAAAGGAGAAGGACAAAGGCCATAGAAGTAGAATATCCTGTTGTGTAACGGGCTTCACTTTTTATCCTCCCTCACACAGGATTTAGCCATCATACAGGAGCAAGAAATTGGCCTTCACGGATAGACTCTCTGTGGAAAATTATGTTTACTGTGAACTCTGTTAAAATTAATTGCATGTGATTTGAAAAGTTATACTAATTTGACAGTGCCAAGTATACTTATGACAGGTACATCACAGAATGAAAAATGTTGATGTTTTTCTAGTCAACTAGCTACTCATACTCTTTGTCCAGTTTCAGAAATCACAACCACCTGAAGCATCAAAAGGCTTGTGATTACTAATTGGACAAAGGCACAAGCTAAATTAGAATAATGAAGTTTCATTGCAGCATGGGAAATCAGGAGGTCATTCCTCAACCTATGTAGATATACTTTCTTTAGCCATCACTTGACATCTTAAAAATAAGACTATAAGAAATGTCATCATACCCAACCGACACAAGATTCAGTTTCTGACTGGATGCTTGGAGGAATGACATAATTTCCTTTACTTGGTTGTGCCAACTAACATTCATAACCTTTCCTTTTACAGTCCTGGTTTTACTATAGTCATGAATTTAAAGTCTTCATGAATCTACTCATCTTTTCAGGTGACATAATTTCCAGTGGAAATGAAATCCACCCACTGTGGGAAGAGGTTTATTTCAATCAATTAAATTTAAGCTTCCTCATCCTGTTGTGTTAGAGAACAATACTTCTGTTTATCTTACCCACACTTTCATGGCTTTGTAAACTGCAGGTACATACCTCTTATCTATCTGGACTAGGGAATCATAATCTTTTCAGCCTCTTATGGAATTGCTGTGGTCCTCTTTCTCATCCTCCATTTTGGTCTCATTCACTCATTCAGTTGTATTTATTGGGCGCTTACTGTGTGCAGAGCACTGTACTAAGTGTTGGCAACATATAGAGACAGTCCCTACCCAACAACGGGCTCACTCATCCTTCTCTAGTTTTTTATGTGATTCCCAAGATGCAGCAATTGAAATTGCAGAGTATTCCAGACACTCTGGTTTTTTACAGTAGCAACACTATACTTTTTGATTTGGTTTTTTTGCCTCTCGTGATGATGATAAGCATTTTACTGGCCTTTTTGATTGATGTTTTAGGTTGGATCTGTGATTTGAAGGAGTATTCAACAGTGACATGAAATATTTCCCAGTTGTGATAGCTCAGAGGTATTTTTTTTAATCACAGCTGCATAGGTACTTTTTATCATAGATGCACTAATTTACACTTTTTTACAATATTTGTTAAGCACTTCCTATGTGCCAGGCATTGTACTAAGTGCTGGGGTAGATACAATGTCAGGGTGGACACAGTCCATGTCCCACATGGGGTGCAAAGTCTTATTCCCCATTTTACATATAAGGTAACTGAGGCATTGAAGTGAAGTGACTTGCCCAAGTTCACTCAGAAAATAAGTGGTGGACCTGGAATTAGAATCTGAGTCTCATGCCTGTGCTTTAACCACGAGGCACACTGCTTCTCGCCATCAATTTGTAGTTGCTCAAATGGAAGATCGCCTGCCATTTTTCTGCTCAGAATAGTCATGTAATTGTGACATTAAAGTCCTTACTATGTGCCAAGCACTGAGGCAGATAAAAGAAGATAAGCATGTATTTTAGTTTTCTGTGGTCTTTCTATCATTGGCCACATCAGCTTGGTATTGTGCCATCCAGAAGGCCTTAGTGTCACTTTAGTCCTCACTGTACACTCCCTCTTCCATATCATTTATGGCAATGTTAATGAAACTGGTTCAACTACTGTCAAATGACATATTTTCTTGAAAGCCCCACTATTTATACTTCTCTATTTTCCAAAATAGCCACATCCTATTTTGTTTTTTCCCTGTTTTTACTCTTGTTTTCTATCTATAAAAACCAAGTTCTCTGTAGTTCCTTGATTTTTTCTAAGGCTTCTGGAATTGCGCTTGTCCAGGCCTTTGTAACTCTAAATGTATTATATGTTCACTGGGTCTTTTATCTGTGTCCTAATAGTTCCCCATTTGAAGGAGTCTGGCAGAGTGTGAAGGAAGATTTCTCCTTACAGTAACCATGTTGCCTTTTCTTCAGGTTGTATTTTTTAAGTGCTCACTGATCCTTACCTTGATTATAGATTCTATCATTAGGGAAACTATTAAAGTGAGACTCATGGGACTATAATTCTCAGGATCACCTCTGAAGTATTTATATAAACAAGAAGTTACACTGGCAGTCCTCCAGTCCTTTGGTACAAAGGGCATTTGTAACTATGTAACTCACATTTTTGCCAGGCATTCTCAACTTCCTTGCCAAGTTTCTTCCGAAATCTTCGGGTGAATTCCATTTGGTGCTGGTGATGTGTTTACATCTAGTTTGTCAATTTGGTTGAAAGCGTCCTATGTGGTTATCACAATTTCATCCATTGCATGTGTGCTGTCTGCTGCAGAATGCCAAGTTGGATACCATCATTTCTGTAATATCTTGCTCAGAAAAGACTTTGTTGATCCTTTCAGCTATCTCCTTTTAATCACAGTTTGCCTTTCCACCACATACTATTTTCCAATCCAATTTTCTGCTTTTGGTATATTTGAAGAGTATCTTATTATTAGCTTTGAGTTTTTTTGAAATTTGTTAAGCTCCTTTTTGCTTTGCCTGAATACATGCTGCATTTAATCTTCTACGTTTTATGGGCCTTCTTATCCCTATGCCTAAGATAAGCCTTCCATTATTATTTTTTGCTTCAAAATCCTCCTTTATGTCGCCTATTAGGTGTGGGGTTAGAGCAATATTTTAGTCTCCTTTCATTTATATTCCCATCTTTCATTAGATGATGATATAGTTTCAGTTATCATTTGAGAAGCAAATTTCAAGGATACTATGAAGATTTTAATTTTCATAAAACTTGATAAAAAGATTGTAAATAAAATTATTTACAGAGTTTTTCTCAAACACTTTTTCCTTATTTTATATTATTTCTCTGCCACATCCCTTTTGATACTTCCAAGCCATCTCCTGCTATACCCCAAAACAATTCTGCATTCCTGATTTCCCAGACATATTTAATTTCAAGAACAAATTGAACCGAAAGTTCATAAGTCTTGGTTTTAACAATATACTGAATGTCACCTGCTAAAAGTGTTAAGCATTTAGTAGAAGAGCTACGAATATTTGCTATATTTTGACCAAATATAAATATTATTCATAACAATTCAGAACACTCATGTAAAATTGTAACAATTAATGTGGCATCCTGTGACTTTGTATTCTTTTCCTTTGCAATGCCATGTCAACCAAAATGAAATCCTACAAGTAACTATTTATGGTTTTATCCCATATTGCACATATTTTCAAAAGTAAATCTAGCAGTTTCCCGAACAGGAAGTATGGGCTGATGAAACATAGTTTTTAGAGATCAGATTTCCCTTCCTTGAATCCTAACATTAAATTGTCCCTCCTTCAAGTTTGATATCAGGTTCAACTGAAAGATTTAATGGAGGAATTGAAAATAGAGTCATTTTAAAACACCTCATAAGAATAAGAAATTATTTTAAAAGCATTTAAATGAACAAAGAAGGAAGGAATTTTGTGAATTTCTGAGAAGAGAATTTCAGTCATTTCCTCATGATGCATATATTGTTTGCTCAAGTATTATAAATCAGTCCCATTGTGAGTTCCGGCATCAAACCTTCTACTAGAGTCCTAACTGAATTGCTAAATGACTCCTCCAAGGCATATCTGTTATTCATGGGATATTGCTTTCTATCCACATCATAGAGTGTGTCTTATGGCTTTACTCTCCTTCCAAAACTTTATTCTCAAGAAAGAGACCACCTATGTGACCAGAATTACCTCTTTCTTGATCTTTAAATGATCCCTTATAAATAAAGGTTCACACAGTTTGAAAAGGCTTCTCTATAACAATCAGTTCCCTTTCCTTTATTTTCACTCACAAATATCATTTTCTAGATAAGAATGTCCCCATTACTTTTCTGGTGATCATTATGCCGAAATGGCTAAAAGAATAAAAAACAATGGAAACAAATTATTCTAAACATGTAGTTGACTTTAAAACTAAATACTGTAATGTTCAAGATGAGGATTATCTAATATAAGCATAATGATTTGTTTGGTTCTTGTATTTGTTTTTAGATTGTCTACGAAACCAATTCTCCTCACTTCTCTCCATCCATTATTTACCACTGATTCTATCTGGCTGCAGTATACTCCTCCAGTCCACAGTTGTTGTATTTATTTTCCTGAGTTTTCTGCATTATTTGTAAAGATTATCCAATCATCCTCAGGATTGATTAGTTTTCAAAACTATCATAATTAATAATCCCAAAATTTCTTTTTCATATTATCTTGAACTCTCTTAGTTTGTATTGTGTAGCCTGACCCCTAAACTATTTTTCACTTTCTAACTGGCTAAACTATTTTCTAACAGCCCTTATACTGCCTTTTGGACTATCCTAATAAGTCATATATACAAAGGCTATGGCTAGACAGGAAGTTATTTTGTGTGTAAAGTATTCAGCTTGATGTAATGGGAAGCAAATCTTCAAAACCATAGCAAGTTACTGAATCTTCTAGTAGCACACTTAGAAAGGTACAGAAGTAATAAAATAGGCTGAAACAATTTGCAGAAACTGGGTTAGTGGAGAGGGGCTTTTTAAAAAAGAAAAGAGGGAAGCAAGTAAGTTAGAACATAGCCTTAAAAAAACCACTGGGGCTTGCTTCCCAGGAAAAAACAATGAGCCAAATGGGCACTAAGCCTGGTCTTGTCATTTTATCTCTTTCAAATAGCACAAAATATGGAGTAATCTACTTAGTAAGGGTCATATAGAGTGAGTCAATCAGTCATAGAAAATTAAGGTTTTCATGTATATGAGAGGTCTTTGGTTTGGTTTCTTGAAAACTGAGCATCTTTTGGGGGAAGTTCCAGAATGTAGTAGTTAAATGATTACATTCATTCATTCATTCATTCAGTTGTATTTATTGAGCGCTTACTGTATGCAGAACACTGTACTAAGCGCTTGGGAATTACAAGTCAGCAACATATACAGATAGTCCCTACCCAACAACGGGCTCACAGTCTAGAAGGGGGAGACAGACAACAAAACAAAACATGTAGACAGGTGTCAAAATCGTCAGAACAAATAGAATTATTGCTATATTCACATCATTAACAAAATAATAGAAGAGCAAATATGTACAAGTAAAATAAATAGAGTAATAAGTCTGTATAAATATATATGCAAGTGCTGTGGGGAGGGGAAGGAGGTAGGGCAGGGGGATGGGGAGGAGGAGAGGAAAAAGGGAGCTTAGTCTGGGAAGGCCTCCTGGAGGAGGTGAGCTCTCAGTAGGGCTTTGAAAGGAGGAAGAGAGCTAGCTTGGCGGATGGGCAGAGGGAGGGCATTCCAGGCTAGGGGAAGGATGTGGACCAGGGTTCGACTGCCGGACAGGCGAGAATGAGGCCCAGTGAGGAGGTTAGCGGCAGAGGAGCGGAGGGTGGGGGCTGGGCTGAGGAAGGAGAGAAAGGAAGGTGAGGTAGGAGGGGCGAGGTGATGGACAGCCTTGAAGCCGAGAGTGAGGAGTTTTTGCTTGATTCGTAGGTTGACAGGCCACCACTGGAGATTTTTGAGGATCCTAAACATGTCTCCATACAAGTCTTATTCTGAAGCAGAAATAATGTGTGGCTATATGATTGGTGAACAGCTCAAATTGCTCAAATATATATATAATATATATATATATAATATATATATATTATATATATATATATATTATATATATATACACACACACACACACACACACACACACATATCGTTCATATACTTTGAACCTTATGGGTAGAATGACTGTTTATATGTATATATGTTTGTATGTGTTTACTACTCTATTTTATTTGTACATATTTATTCTATTTATTTTATTTTGTTAATATGTTTTATTTTATTCTGTCTCCCCCTTCTATACTGTGAGCCCACTGTTGGGTAGGGACCGTCTCTATATGTTGCCAACTTGTACTTCCCAAGCACTTAGTACAGTGCTCTGCACACAGTAAGCGCTCAATAAATACGATGGAATGAATGAATGACTGGCTTTCTCTACCCCTGATTAACAAATTTGTTAATGGACTAAATCTTCCCCATTGCTGAGTTATCTCTGAACATGTGGACACTTAATAAGGTTCATTGATTCTCTTTGGACCTTCAGATAACTATGTAAGTGAAAGCAGTAGGCCAGCCGAAGTATTTCTTAGTGGCCTGGAAGAGTAAATATGCCTCTCTCTAAGAAACTACTTCTTCTAGTACTCCCAAGCATCTTGGCTTTACATACCCAGATTTCACATTAAGCTTTTTTGTGTCTTTCTGGCTCCAGAGTTTTTATTAGAGAGAGTTAAAGTCAGTCTCTGCCTGCTTTATATGTAAAAAGAAAATACTACACTGTTTGCATCATAGAATATCTATGAAAATATGTTGGTTCATATTAATCTTTAACAAAAAAAGACTAAATAAGGAAAATGACAATTTAAACACTACACCATATATGTTTAAATGCTAAATTTTTGTTTGGATTTGTACTTCATATATTTAAGATACAGTAAGCCTTTTTCTGAACCCTATTCTTTAAATCTTAAGCTTGTGATCCCTTCTAGCAAGTATCTTTCAGGAGAGTAGCAAATGTTTGAGGAGTTAATTGAGTTTGGATTTTGGGAACCCTATAAGAGCTTGTTTTTTTTCTGCCATCATAGAATATAATTAATCCAATTGCCGTATAGTAGCAGCAGCTTTCGGAAGAATCATAGCTGTCTAAACAGACTTTTTTTGAGAATGAAATAGTTCCATATGGGAAAAGAGACAAAAAAAGATAGAAGAAATGGACCACTTCTCTCAAACCAGAATCACCATAGGGTGCATAGCTTTGAGGTGCAAATCTAATAAAAAAAATCTTCAAATAAAAATAAATTGAGTATTGAATGAGCGTTTTAATCCCCATTTTACAGATGAGGGAACTGAAGCACAGAGAAGTAAAGTGACTTGCCTAAGGTCACACAGCAGACAAGTGTCAGAGCCAGGATTAGCACCTATGATCTTCTAACTCCCAGACCAGTGCTCTATCTGTTAGGCCATGCTGCTTCCTTATGAACGTTAACTGTTAGAGCCACAGAGAACAGTAAAAGTTCCCAAATCTGATGGAATTTTCAAGTAGTGTCACATCATTTGAGAAAATGCCTTAATCCATGTAGGCATCAAAATGAAAGTTGAGAGCTCAAAATCGAAACTGTGGTGGTATTTCATTGCTCTTCAAGATCCTAGAAAGAAACTTTGGCTGACTGTTGAATAAAGTAGTTAATCATTCACTGTCAAAATGACATTGTGGTTTATGTCCCATTATAGTACCTTGGACATAATCTTTTCCACGTATTCATTCAATCATATTTATTAAGCACTTACTGTGTGCAGAGCACTGTACTAAGCACTTGTAAAGTACAGTTTCGTAATAAAGAGAGACATTCCCTGCCCACACTATCAGATTTAGGAGGAGAAAAGGAGGGAATTCCTTACAGAAATAGAAGCTCTACTTATGTGGTTTGATCGTTGGTCCTGATGCTGTATACTTATTGTGCAGTATTTTAGGTTGCATATGAGTACACTATAAAACAAAAAAATCTAAAAACTTTCCCAAGAAGAGCAGTACCCTTACCACCTGGACTGTAAACTCCTTCTTTAGATTGTAATGCAGGGAATGTGTCTACTGCCAGCCTGTTATATTCTTCCAAGTACTTAATCCGGTGCTCTGCTCATAGTAAGTACTAAATAATAAATTCCATTGATTGATTGGTTACCCTCAGGAGGGAAGGTGGAATCATGCATTTAATCCAACTATCTGAAAATTGCCTTGATATTTTCATGAAAAAATAAATGCCATATTGAGTCAAACCAATAATCGATCTATCCTAGTAATGTTTTTGGCAGGTATAAAGAAGGATGCCAGTTGGATTAATGTGAGAATTTCCCTCCTTCATTATGGTTTTATGATACTTATTAAGTGCTTTCTATGTGCCCAGCACTGTGCTGAACACTGAAATGAATACAGGATAATTACATTGGGTTCAATCCCTATCCCACACCAGGCTTACAGTCTGTGAAAGGTAACATTCAATGAGAAGTAACATAGCTTGGTGTATAAAGCACCAGTCTGGAAGTCAGAAAGACCTGTGTTCTAATCCTGGATCTTGGGCAGATCATTTTGCTTCTCTGTGCCTCAGTTACCTCATCTGTAAAATGGAGATTAAGACTGTGAGTCCTATGTGGGAAAGGGACTGTGTCCTATCTGACCAACTTGTATCTATCCCATCATTTAGTACAGTGCCCAGCAGATAGTAAGCACTTAACAAATACCATAAAAAACCCATAATTTGGGATGATAAGATTTAATCATGCTCTCTTGCATAAAACCTGAATTTGATGAGCAATACAGAGTTGAATGTTAGCATTAAGGCCTCCTTCCTAGGCACACTCTCCCACAGTACATGCTGAGACCAAAAAATGGAAAGCAAAGTCAACCAGGTGATTGTGTCCTCTGGAAATCTAATGGGTTGGAGCAGGCAAGAGGTCAACCTTTAGTCCAAACTGAAGCTCTTCTAATGTCCACCTACCACAAACATCACTTCAGTCTTCAAGTGCCATATTTAATATAAAATGGCAAGGCAGATTGAAAGAATTGAAGGCCTTGGAACGTAGTCTGTGACTGTAGTTGTGGGTAGGGAATGTGTCTATCAACAGTACAGTGCTCTATGCGCAGTAAGCACTCAGTAAATGCCATTGTTCGATTAATTGATAGTCTGCCTCACGGCATCACCAGATGCAAGATATAGGGTGCTGGATGGTAGCAGCAAACTCAAGACATTGTTGAGAATATGTCCAGAATTATGCAGTCTTAGAGCTTTCTCAGCAGTGGGACTCTGGGGTCTGTGGGAGAAGCCTGGATGATGGGATGCTGCCTTCTTTCTATGCACGATTGTGGGAGCATAGTCCAATCCCTCACTGATGAAGATACAAACACGAGACCTGTACTGTGCAGTGATGAGCTGTCACTAACTATTAAGAACACTAGGGCATATGGGAGAGACTGAGATACATGACTGTTGTGGCGTATATGTTATAAAGTTCAGTGGTCAGGTTAAAGTGGTGAAAACTGGAATTTTGAAATTAGTTCATCTTCTAACAGGGATTTATTCACAAGGAGCAAGAAATGCACTAGCGATTTAGCCAGAGTTCGTACAGTCACCCATATGTACAATTGTGCCTCGTTCTTGCCTGTCCCGCCGTCGACCCCCGGCCCACGTCCTCCCCCCGGCCTGGAATGTCCTCCCTCCGCACATCCGCCAAGCTAACTCTCTTTCTCCCTTCAAAGCCCTACGGAGAGCTCACCTCCTCCAGGAGGCCTTCCTACACTGAGCCCCCCCTTCCTCTCCCCCTACTCCCCCTCCGCATCCTCCCGCCTTACCTCCTTCCCTCCCCACAGCACCTGTATATATGTATATATGTTTGTAAATAGTCATTACTCTATTTTACTTGTACATATTTATTCTATTTATTTTATTTGGTTTATAGTTTTGTTGTCTGTCTCCCCCTTCTAGACTGTGAGCCTGCTGTTGGGTAGGGACCGTCTCTATATGTTGCAAACTTGTACTTCCCAAGTGCTTAGTACAGTGCTCTGCACACAGTAAGTGCTCAATAAATACGATTGAATGAATGAATGAAAATTAATACCTTTGAAGATGACATCACTAAAAGTTCTCACCTATCCATGAGTGTGCGCATACTGAAATATTTTATGTGGAACTCATCTGGCTCTCCACAGTGTTTGCACATAAAAAATAGATCCTTGCTCTTCTAATGGGTTTGTCTCAACTAGGGTCTGCAGTCTTCTCTTTTAACCTCCCTCGTGGGTTATTCATATCTCCATAAAGACATTGTTCAAGGAGAAAGAGCTGTTCCCTCTCTATTTCCTGCCCTTCATGCTGGTCTGATTACAGCAGTGGTCTCACATTAGTCCTCTGAATTATTTCACAACGACCCTTAAGTCATGCATTTTATTTTCCCAGCAGGCACATTACATAGTGTGGTAGAAGGAAAACCTAATCTGAAAGTTCAGAGATTAGAAATGAAAAAACAAAGACATTTCCCTTTATTTAGTCCATTTAATAGACTGATGGTGTGAATAGTGTGACTTTTGTATCAATTCAATCTACTCATACAATTTTCTTTCATGATGGCAAAAATGTATTCCATTGGGCCTAGGTATGGAAATATAATTGCTGTTCTGCTGAAAGCTTTTGATGCCAAATTTCTAAGGCTGTGAAGAGACCAGAATAAAGAAAGATTATACTTACTACATAATTCTCCTTAAAAACAAATAAGTATTTAGCGTTAAAATCATTTCAGGGATCTTGCAATCCTGGATTTAATAGATTGCCCATTAGAATTAATTGGCCAACCCTGACATGGATCTGCAAATATATTCATTGGAAGGCTGGATTTTTTTCTCCTTGAGTTTGTGTGAGCCTTTAACACTAAAGCATAATAAAATTATATTGTAGTCTCCCAAACGCTTAGTACAATGCTCTGCTCACAATATGTGCTCAATAATATTGCATTATAATAAGTGTGGTACTTATTAAGCGCGTACTATGTGCCAGACATATCTTTCACAGCAAATTCAGACTCCAAATGGAATTTTAACAGCCACCATCTGACCCTCTTGGCAGGGTTTCATTAGAATGGTCATCATGAACTGGTATCAGGTTAATTGACAAAATATTAGCAAATTCCAGAAATAGTGTATTTGAAAGTTAATATCTCTGTGAAAAGAGAGGTGTATGAAGACTCTTTATTTCTGTTAGTGGTGTTTGTTTATCTGAATGTATACTATTTTCCATTCCACTTGGGTAAGAACACAGCCCTCATAACTTGAAAATTCCCACATGAGAACTAAAGTTTTGTCTACAACACCAGACTTGTTTGTTGAACATAAAAGAACATAAATCCTCTATAGGTCCCAAGGGAGATGTTAGAGAAAGGGAGTAATCATTATAAACCACTTAGTGCTGTATGTACTGTATCAAGTTGCCGTGAGAAAGTTATGTTTGATTGGCTCATAAAACAGGTTTAGTAAATCCTTTAAATAGTGATTTGAGCAATTGGGCACCCTGGAATACAATCCCTGAGAGTGTATTATAAGGATTACAGAGCCTCCAGAATAGTCACCTGGAGATGTGGAGATTTCTGTATATCAGAGTGGTGCTTTTTGTTTTCATTTTACACATCAGGTGTCAGAGGGCTTTATTGCCTCCCTTTTTTAGTTCTGTGGTCTTCTTTCATTTTAGGGGAGTTTGAACCACAAAAGGGAAACTTCAGCCACTGACATCCCAAACTGTGCATGCAAGCTTAACACTGGCCTATCATATAAATGTACACACATTCATTAATTCATTGTCATATTTATTGAGTGCTTACTGTGTGCAGAGCACTGTACTAATATTAAAAAAATTGATGGCAGAATAAGTGGATGAATTCAGAAATTAGATTGCTGTGGCAATGAAGCATTCATTCATTCAACCATATTTATTTAGTGCTTACTGTGTGCAGAGCACTGTACTGAGTGTCTGGGAAGTACAAATTGACAACAAGTAGAGACGGTCGTTACTCAACAATGGGCTCACAGTGGGGTTGTTGAACCCAATGATGATTTTCACATCGGAATACCTAGTACTCTTTCAATAATGTACTCATTTATTTTAAATGAAATCCTCAAACAAAAATGAAATCCCCTTAATCAGAGATAATAAATGCATGCGACAAACTTGCACAAACATGTAATACAAAAATTTATTACCTGCTGTCTTGCTGGAGAACTGGGGATCGTTATGAAGCTTAAATTTACTAAACAAAATTATGGCACAACTTTAGTGGAATATTGTAAGAAGTAATAATTTGCACATTAAGCATTTCTTGGCTTATTTGGAAGACTTTGGGATTTTAAAAAATGAATGTTACTGTCCCCATGATTAACTCTGTTCCTTATAGGAGACTTTATTTAAATTTTACTCACTCAGATTTTTCTTGTTAAAGAGTAACCTCATTTATAATTTTCTAAAGGATTTTGTAAGCAGGAAAGGATTAGGTAGGAGCCTATTCTAAGGTGGAAAATATTACACTTAATGTTAAACTTAAACAATCAAAGGGAAAACAAGTGAATTTCATTAGAGGGAAAGGGAAGGCAATCTGTGAACAGTAAAACTCTCATAAGGGCACCCTTGATTATAAAGTGTTTCCATATGATACATTTCCTTGTTAAGTCACATTTAAATTCCAACTTTCCTATTTTCTTCTTAGGAAATTTTCTTTAAAGTGACATTTTATCATTAGAAGCTAACATTGACATCAGATTTCGGTATGACTGTTGACCTGAAAAAATTGCAAGAATATATTTCATAGTATCCATAAAATATCTATCCCAATATTTGAATTTTATATTGCATTTTCTTTGAGTTATTCAGAGGCCAAATGTATTTCCGTACAGTACATTCTGTCAAAACTGGACCAGCTATGAGACAAACTAATTTTAAATGAATGGGTTTTACAATAGATTGGGAATTAGTTGAGTTCTATTTTGGGGCCTATTCCTGACTTGCTGGTTTTAAGTCATTAAAACACTTTTATACCTCGGTTTATAGGAGGTTGCCAAGTGTTTTGAAGATGTTGAAGATAATGCGTAAGATTTTGCTGAATGGTATTCTGTAAAATAATACAATGGTTTTATTGTCCCCTTTGCCACCCTTGTCACCTTTCCTGCCCTTATTTCCACTTGAAATAAAGTTGGCAATCAGTTGTATTTATTGAGTACTCCATGCAGAGCACTTTACTAAGCACTTGAGAGAGTACAGTAACAGAGTTGGTAGATACATTTCCAGCCCACACAGTGAGTGTACCATCTTAGAGGGGATAGTGACATCAATGTAAATAAATTATGGGTGTATATATATTAGTGCTGTGTGGCTGAGGGAGGGGTGAATAAAGGGTACAAGTCTAAATGCAAGGGTGATGGAGAAGGGAGTGTGAGAAGAGGAAATGAGGGCTTAGTCAGGGAAGGCCTTTTGGAGGAGATGTGCTTTTAATGTGCTTTGAACGTCTGTTGGATATGAACAGGGAGGGCATTCCAGGCCAGAGGCAGAATGTGGGTGAGAGTTTGGTGGAGAGATAGGTGAGATTGAGATACAGTGAGAAGGTTGTCATTAGAGGAGTAAAGTGTTTGGGCTAGTTCGTATTAAAATTCAGGGAGGTGAGGTTGGAGGGGGCAAGGTGCTTTAAAGCCTATGGTAAGGAGTTTCTGATGCAGAGATAGGTAGGCAATTACTGGAGGTTCTTGGGGAGTGGGGTACCATCATTTGGAGAAAAATGATCTGGGCAGCAGAATGAAGTGTAGACTGGAGTGGTCAGAGACAGGGGGCAGGGAGGTAAGTAAGAAGGCAAATGCAGTAATCAATGCGGGATAGGATAAATGCTTGGATTAACATGGTATAACAATTTGAATGGGGAGGAAAGAGCAGATTTTAGCAACGTGAGGGTTGAGCCAATAGGATTTAGTGACAGATTGATTATGTGGGTTGAATCAGAGAGATGAGTTGAGAACAATGCCAAGGTTAGGGGTTTGTGAGTCAGTGAGGATGATGGTACTGTCTGAAATGATGAGAAAATCAGGGAAAGGACAGGGCTTGGTTGGGAAAATTGAAGAGTTTTGTTTTGGAGAAGTGTGAGGTGTCAGCAGGACATCCAAGTGGAAGTATTCAGAAGCCAGGAGGAAATGGGAGACTGCAGAGAAGGAGAGAGATCAGGGCTGGAGATGTAGTTTGGGAAATCATTCACATAGAGATGGTAGTTGAAGCAAATGAGTTCTCCAAGTCAAGGGGGTGTAGATGGAAAATAGAAGGGGACCAAAAACTGAACCTTGAGGGACTCATACAGGGGATAAGAGGCAGAAGAGTGCCAGTGAAAGAGACTGAGAATGAACAGCCAGAGACATAGGAAGAGAATTGGGAGAGGAAGCCAAGGTTGGATAATATTTCCAGGAGAAGTAGATGGTCAGCAGTGTCAAGGGAAGTTGAGAGGTTGAGGAGGATTATGATGGAGTAGAGGCCTTTGGATTTGGCAAGAAGATCATTCCTTATCTTTGAGGGGGCAGATTCTGTGGAGTGGAGAGGGTGGAAGCCAGATTGGAGTCGGTCAAAGAGAGAATTGGAGAGACAATTATCTAATGAGTTTGGCCTAAAGAGATAGCCAACTATATAACTGAGAATAAGGGAACCATTCAAAGTAGAGTACCATTTGATGACAAAAATGATCTTCATTGGTGGTCATTCTCGTAGGAAATAGGGAAAATTATCACACTAGGCCAGATCAACATACCACAAAATGAACTGGAGAGAGTTACTCTTTGGTAAACCTAGATGACATAGGCACACCGAGGTGGCTAATTTAACACAAAAAATGATTTGGTAACTCAGTAGTTTTCCCCTGTATTGCAATATTTATTTATGCATGGCATTTAATTAGGCCAACAGCAATTTGAGGTGTACATTTATGATTTGGGTAGCTGTTTTTTTAAGATAATCCTCTAGACTGTAAATTCCCTGTAGGCAGGGAACTTATCTTCTCTCCCAAGTGCATAGTACAGTGTTCTGCACACCATAAACTCTCAATAAATGATTCATTCATTTAAGTTCTGCAAAAATATCAGATCAAATACCTGTGTGTTTTTTTCTCTCATTTCAGGTATGATTTTGTAGAAGTTGAGGAGCCCAGCGATGGCACTATTTTGGGGCGCTGGTGTGGTTCCAGTACTGTGCCAGGGAAGCAAATCTCTAAAGGGAATCATATCAGGATAAGATTTGTGTCTGATGAATATTTTCCTTCTGAACCTGGATTCTGCATCCATTACTCACTTACCGTACCAGTAAGTAATATGATTTCAGGCCTAGTTGATTTAGGAAATGAAAGTGACGTTTGGTATATCTCATAGGTAATTAGTCAATTATTTTTTGCTTATTTTAAATTGTTTTCTTTTTTTAAAATGTTCTCTGGCTTGGAACCTGGTTGCTCTATCAGGGCTTCAGAAGTAAATGACTTTTTTCTAGGATGAGAGACTGTGGATTCAGTTACTCATGTAGAAACTTCAGAAAATGTATTACTAATGTAGTGCCATGAAATTAAGCATTTTTCTAGCTTTGAGAAGAATATAGTCAGACTAAGGAATCTGTCTCCTGTTTGCAGGAAATCTGACATTTCAAAGTCGATGAGAAGTTAGGAAATCAATTAAAAAAATATGTAGTAGGGGCTTGCAATTCAAGCAACATAGTCAAAATCTACAAAGTTTGAATGGACATTCTAAATTCATTTTAGGCTTGTGCCCATACTAAATAATGTACATTTCTCACATATTTTCCTAGAAAAATACTAGATTAAGAAAAATTTCTTAATCTGTTTTTGGTACTCCATGTGTTTCTCAAATGTTCTTTAATAAAGCTAAAAAAATATAAGATCTCATACTCTGGTGCTATGATTTGAAACAGCTAATTTCAGCTGACAAAGCAATGGAGTGGTACAAAGTCAAGTTAGAAAAGTGGTTGAGATACATAAAAGGTCCAGTTAAATAGCATATCACTCTGAAAAATCCTTTCAATAAATTGATTTATTTCTTTATCAGTGTGATCATCATTTTCTCCTCTGCAGTCATTAGGTGTCATTCTCACAACTAGTTGCACGAATGGTAATCTTTCTATCTTTACTGTTTCCAACTTTAAAATATTCTCACTAAATCAGAGAATGCAGGTATTGTCCTGTGATTTAAAATTGTTCTTTCACGTGACCTGTTTCCTCTTTCCCATCTGTTTAATCAGCCAGTCAGTGGCATTTATTGACCACTTATTGTGAGCACTTTACTATGCACTTGTGAGAGTGCAGTAAAACAGAATTGGTGGACATGATACTTGCCCACAAGAATTTTACAGTCTATCCTTCATCCCTTATTTATACCATTCAAGTTTTAAAAATATTGTCTTTGTTTCCTAATGTATTTTACCTTATAAATAATTTAACACATATCCTTGGTTATCATGGTAGGTTCTGTATAAGGATGGGCAAAGTAATTTACACCAAATAAGCCTGCAGGTCACCCTCCCTATAGGGTCATCTAGGGAAGCAGCCAAGATCTTTCTTAGGTCAGCACATCCAGCATGAGGCCCGGCAAAAATTCCAGAACAGTATCAATTGAACAGTTGTTCAGAGACTTAGTAGATAAGAACATTTTCGTATGTAAAAGTTGCTGCTGCCAACTAAAATGGAGGCAGGGCCTTCTGACACCACAGCTACTCCCCAACTTGGGGGAAAAAAGGGTTAGATACAGCTTTGATAATAGCTTTGCTAGCCAGTCTTCTTATTAGGCAGGAAAGGAAGGAACAAGGATGAAGGAGGTCAGCAAGCCCTTAGGGATGGATTTTCTGACACTGAAAAGTTTGCAGTCTCTACAGTTTAACCAAGGCAACATGAATGAGAAATTTCAGATTTATTTATTAATTATCTTTATCTTCATGCTTGCAATAAAACCTTCCTAATTTTAGGATATGCTGTCATTGCTGAGACAGTGGGGAATGGCAGGTCTACAGAATCCATCCGAGTTTTCCATCCTCTTGGGATGTCAAAACTGCCAAAATATCAGGATTTTGGGCCATTCATTCTGAGCATCTTCTAGGGTAATCCAAAATCACCTGGTAACTGTTTTTTTATATGTAAGCACCTTGGAGGCATTAATCGTGTCTACTAAGACTACTGTAGTCTCCCAGGCACTTAAGACAGTAGTCTGCATAAGGCAAGCACTCAATAAATGCTGTTCATTGATTGGTATGCACACATAGGTTTGGAGCAATTGAGGGGATGTTGTCTTTCCATTTTACTCACTCAACATTTCCTACAATTGGACAAGGAAATGTACCACCCAGAATGAGCTCTTGCCTTCCTAAATAGGGAGAGCTAAATTTGGGCCTGGCGTATTTCTGGGGTGTGAAATTATCAGAAAATCCAGAAGCTGTTGCCCCTTTTTCTAGCTTGTAAACCAAGCAGCATTATCTAGTGGTTAGAGCACGGGCCTAGCAGTCAGAAAGACCTGGATTCTAATTTCATCTGTGCCATTTAATAATCATGGTATTTGTTATATGCTCACTATGTAATAATAATAATAATAATAATAATGGCATTTATTAAGTGCTTACTATGTACAAAGCACTGTTCTGAGTGCTGGGGAGGTTACAGGGTGATCAGGTTGTCCCACAGTGGGGCTCACAGTCTTAATCCCCATTTTACAGATGAGGGAACAGAGGCCCACAGAAGTTAACTGACTTGCCCAAAGTCACAAAGCTGACAATTGGCTGAGCCGGGATTTGAACCTATGACCTCTGACTCCAAAGCCCGTGCTCTTTCCACTGAGCCATGCTGCTTTTATGCCAGTCACTGTACTGGAGTGAATACAAGCAAATTGGGTTGGACACAGTCCCTGTCCCATGTGGGACTCACAGTCTCAATCACCATTTTACAGATGAGGTAACTGAGGCCAAGAGAAGTGAAGTGACGTGCCCAAGGTCACAGACAAGTGGGGGAGCTGGGATTAGAACCCACGACCTTATGACTCCCAGGTTCTATCCACTATGCACTTGTCTGCTGTGTGATCTTGGGCTAGTCACTTCACTTCTCTGTCACCTCATCTGTAAAGTGGGGAATAACGCCGTGAGCCATGCTGTGGGACACAGATTGTGTTCAACCTGATTATCTTGTATCTACTCCAGCACTTAGAACAGTGCCTGACACATAGTAAGTGTTCAAGAAATACCATAAAAAAAAGGATTGTGCCTACCAATTCTATGGTATTACCCCAAGTCCTTAGGGCAGTGCTGTCTATCCAGTAAGCACTCAGTAGATTTGACTGATTGTCTAGAGTAAGTCTTGAAGTCCCTACTGGCTTACATATCAATCATCTAGATCATACTTTCATACCTCTTTAATTCAAGATGCTAAGTTTATCACTACGCTATTGGATCAAAAGGTAATCCACTATATATTTGAGCCCAGTTTTGGAGTTAGCTAGGCCCAAATTCATAGATATATAGTCTCAGAATTAAAAGTGAAGTGATCACCAGTAGTCCTATAAACCATAAAGTTGTGTAATTTAGAAAGGTCACTGAACCATGAATTCACTGAAATCAGTAGTGATTGCGGAGTACCTTTAAACAAATCTGCACCAGAATTACCAGTATTCTGTAGAGGATAATTTATCAGAGAACTATGGCATGCAACTAGATTCACCTTGAAAAGAACCAGTGTGGTGGTGTGAAAAGAGTGTGGGCTTGGGAATCAGAGGATTCTAATTCTAATCCTGGCACTGTGTCTGACCTGATTATCTGGTACTTACCCCAGTGTAGTATTTGACCAATAATAAGCCCTTAAAAACTGTCAATTTTACTATTAGTAATTGATATCAGGTGGGAATCTTGAACACTTATTTTTCTGTCATCTTCTGGGATGCTCACGGACCAACGAAATAATTTGAATTAGGAATGAGATATGACCTGAAAGTGAGATGGGTAATAATTGGATTCTGATTGAGTTGCATTGAATTTGGCCCACCCAGTGTTCTGCATTTGAGGTGTCAGTCGAAGAAGAATGGGATTTTTATCCTACAACAATATCGTGTGATTGTCATAAAAAATAATTAAGTACAGGAAGTGACAAATTACAGATGTTGTCGATTTGCCCCTAGTTTTTTCTTCTGGATTCCTACCTAGAGAAATTCATTAAAGAGTGTATCTGATTCTGCGAATGAAGAGCATACAGTTAGTTGATGAATAGCATCTGATTTGATTTACCTTTACATCTGACATATTTTTCATGTAAATAACTATCCACTTAAAATAACTACTTACTCCCCTTGATTTTTTTCTTCTCACTCTAAACTCCAATCTTTAAAAAAAATATATACAAACTGAGTTCTTCATATTTGTATTTCTTATATAATGTAGGCTATCAACTGCAGAGTTTTATATTTTTAAGTCTGATAGCAAACTGGAAATAATAGGATGTACAGCATAAAGCTCATTGAAGCACATAGCTTTGTAATAATGCTTTATGAAAATCACTAATATTTTGAAATAAATGTTAATTTCAACATAGGGAATATAACAAAACCTCCTGTCATTAAAGTCAATAAATTTCTCACATAAATAATAAAAACTGAAGTTAAACCATATCTAGTGGACTTTTATGTTGTTTCTAAGGAGTTTTTTTTTTATTTTAAGGGAGGAAAAAATCTGGTAGATTAGAAGTGAGAGTTTGGGAAGAAATGAAGCAAAACTGAAATAAAACAGTGCATGCTTGTTTCTGTTTGGAGGCCACACAGAGAGAGGACACAGGGCATGTTTCAGATCCCTTAGGAAGGATAAAAAAAACTTTTGTTTAATTCTTTACTAATTTATAATAGATTATGTTTTACTTTGTGTAATGTGGTTTTAACAGCCTTTTTAAATGATGATTAAGTAGCCGAAGAATGGTGGCAACTCTCTCGCGCGGTGTAAATGTGTTATTAGATCATCTGGTTACATCCTTTCTTGATATAATCTGTGGGATTTTATTAGGAAAAATCAGAACCCTGTCAATCGCTTCACCAAAACTAACTACCATTTTAAGCGTATGAAACTCTCATGTGTCCTAGTCTCTTCATTGGTATTTTGTTCTTGTACTTAATTCAACCGATCACAAATCTTGCATTAGAACTGTTCGTACTAGAAATGATAAACTGTGGAACAGAAATAATAGATAATCCTAAAGAATTGTGTTCTGATTAACATGCTGAAGCTTAAACTGCTGTTGCAGCATTGGTCATATGGTTATTGTTTTTTGAAGTGTTCAGTAATTTTAAGAAAATCTGGGAGCAGAAGGAGGGGAGAGGGGATTTCCTCCATCATGCCAATTTAGTTCGCATTTCCCATCATTGTTACCATTTTTATAATTGTGGATATGAGATTCAGATTGGTTTAATTCCTTATTTAAGATTTGGTCACTTGAGGTAGTTGAATTTTGGGCATCTGTAATGATGTATATATTGTGAATATATTTTTATGTACAGAAACATGAATAATTAGCTGTTGAAAGTTTTGTGCTCTACTTGAAATTGTATTTTGAAGGCCTGTCCTGGTCCTCAAAATAAAATTGTGGTTTGCTCAGTGACCACTATGTAATTGGAGCAATTACATAAACCATAACTATTTACATTAGATTAATGGATAAAATCCTTCCCAGTGATTTAACTCAAATTAAGTAGGTTTGGATAGGAAAGTACCCTGTAATGTAGTCTATTGTTACTTGGTGGAGGGTTTGGTGGGGACATTCGATGCTTGAGGTGCCATTAGGGAATGCATGACTGATTGCTAAAGTAGTTATTAATTATGCAGAGTATGGAGAACAAAGCAACTCCAGTGAGCATTGATGTTAGGGTGAGAAGGGGAATATTTTTTCAGTCTCTCTTGTGTGGTATTTGTTGGTAAAATCTAATAAAAATATATTTGCAAGAAGAAAACAATTCAAATGTATTCATATTGGGTGCGAAAAAAATCTGATTCCTCTAAGGAAGGAATAATTAGTCAAAAATATGTATTTAAGATCAAACAGCACAGTAAAGTTCATATAAGGAATTAAATATGAATATTTAGAGCGGTAAGTGAGAAAAACAATTTTTGTGAAGGTAACAGACTGGAATTTATACACATGCTTATACACATTAAAAAAAAGATTACTAATTGACATTCCCATAGTTTTAACCTAGTTCTGAGAAGCAGCATCAACTAACCAATCATATTTATTGAGCACTTACTGTGTGCAGAGTGCTGTAGTAAGCACCTGGAAGAGTACAGTAAAGCAAAGATGGTAGAGACAATTCCTGTCCACAGGGATCTAATGATGAATATATTCCCAGTAGAATATTCTTTTGTATCCATCTGTATTTTTTAATTATATTCAGAGGTAGAATCATTGTAACTTATGGGTTTTTCTGTTTAAAGTAATTACAAGGTATCAGTCATTTCATAACAATTGATTGTTGTTGTTCAGTTAATCAGAGCACTGCAGAGCACTGTACTAAATACTTGGGAGAGTACAAAAAAATAAGTGGACATGATCCCTGTCCTCAAAGAGTGTACAATTTCCAAGTGTTGTATACTTAGACTTTAAATTCCTTCATTTCAGCACAAGGTATTCCTAAGAAAGTAGGAATTCTCTTGCCATTTACACAACAGAATTACTTTTTGCATTTTTTTAAATCATAGCTGATATCCTAGACCTTTGACCTCATTAAGGAGTGCATACTCTTGTGTCTGTTCTAGGAAAAAAAAATTCCAAATTTAGGGTTTTTAATTAAGCATCAGGACAAAATGCTAATTATTGCTTATACAGTACGAGAACGATAAGAGTCTCCAAGATGATTTTTGTGTGTGGGGGTGTGTGGCTGTCTATCAAGATAATACCCACCCTCTCGCATCATACTGAAACAGCCATTGCAGGGGTCATTAAGCAGTGAAGTATGGCTGTGAAGCTACCCAAATTCCTTTACAAGTTTATTTCTCTAGCTTTTCTGAGTTTCCAATGTGAGTAGGAAATGCCACCAGCCTCGTCAGTTCCACACACACCACATACACTGCAAAAGTTAATATCATGTGGAAAAACAGGATTATTATCATTATTTAGTCTACAAAACAGGATTATTTAGTCTACCGAGGGTAGACTAAACAGAGATGAATTACACAAAGGCAGTGTAGACTAGTGTAGAAAGCACAGGACTGGAAGTGGGATCTGGGTTTTAATCCTGATTATTAATAACAATGATGATAATTATGGTATTTGTTAAGCACTTACTATGTGCTGAGCACTGTTTTAAGCATTGGGGTAGATGAAAGATAATCAGGTTGTCCCAAGGGGGGCTCACAGTTGAGGTGAGGTACCTGAGGCACAGAGAAGTTAAGTGGTTTGCCCCAAACGCCACAGCAGGCAAGTGGTGGAGCAAACCCATGTACTACTCTGATTCCCAAGCCTGTGCTCTCTCCACTGAGCCCTGCTGCTTCCCCAGTTTTATTATTACCTGCTCTGAGACCTTAGGCAAGTCACTAAATTTCTGTGCTTCAGTTTCCTAATATTTAAAAATGGGGATAAAATTCCTGTTCTCCTTCCCTTTTGGAGTGTGAGCCCCAAGCGGGGCAGATACTGTTGTGTTGCATCTATCCCAGTGCTTAGTACAGTCTTTGGTATATAGTAAGCCTGAATAAAATTCCACAGTACAGAAGAAGAAAGCAGAAGCAGAGATACTAAAATACAGTGAAGGTTACATATGCTTCACTTATATCAGGTGCTTAGTAAAGACATTACTGCTGCAGGGATAGTATCGAGTATTTTTTTCCTTAATTTTTTTGTCAGTAGTTAAATCAGGTCACAAGCCCAGTAGGTATAAAAAGTTTTATCTAAAGCTTTAAGTTTGTGTTCACCTTCTATTAAGGTTTAAACCACCCTGGAAATCCTTGGATATCATAATACTTACTAATGTGAGCCCTGAATCTGTAGAACACTTCAGAAATACATCCGCAACATAGGGAAAAACATCTTCATAAAGATGACAAGGATTTCCAGGGTGGTTTTAACCTTAATAGAAGGTGAACACAAATTTAAAGCTTGGGTAGCTTCACAGCCATACTTCACTGCTTAATGATATTTGAATTTTGGAAAACATTTTCAGTCAATTTCCAGGTCAAGTTCACTGCTGCTCCATAAACTGCATACCAAAGAGAGCAATGTCAATAGTGGATTGTATGTGTATTTCAGGATCGTGCCCTTGGGGTCTAATGGGTTAAGTATGTGGATTAATCCCAGTAAGATTGAAATTGGAAAGGATATCAACGTATCTGTCATTGGGTCATTATTTGAGTGACCAGAGCGACTGTGGAAGTAAGCAAAGTGAAGAATCTCAAGACAGGCTAGTTTCTACATATTGTAGTCCCTCAAGCTCTTAGTACAGTGCTCTGCACAATGTAAGTACTAATTAGGGTCATGCTTTCAAGTCTCAATAGTTTCATGACTCTCCTGTCTCTTGTTCAAAGTATCTCTCTCTTGCCCTCCTACTTTATCAGTATCATCCATCCTAAAAAAAATCAAATATGGCAATTTGGAAAGATTTAAACAACGTAATGTAGAAGATTCCTCTCAGATGATTATCCCTACTGATGCAAAATGAAGGCATAAAATGTCATTAAAAACTAAATTTATGAAGAAAGCAAAATAATAGCTATAACCTCAGTCATGCGGGATCATGCTTGCAGCTGTTGCGAGGAAAACTGCATTTCTACTCCAGACTAGTGAAAGCACCAGGATCCAGAGAAGAGAAATTCTTGGCACAGTAACAGCATTGTTCTGTGGCTTCAGGGCAAGAGTCTGGTCTCTGTGTTTATCTTCCCTGTCTTACTAGGAGAAATCCTTTTTTTGTTTAAAAAGGGATGGATAAGATCAATCAATCATATTTATTGAGCGCTTACTGTATGCAGAGCTCTTTGGGGTTTTTTCTTTGCTTTTGCTTTCTTGTTGTTCTTATCAGAGCCTGTAGTTGTATAGAAAGGAGGGATCAGGGCAGCCAAGTTCACGTCAATTTGGATATTTAAGCTCATCTCTTGACTATAAGCTTGTTATGGGAAGTGAGCATTTCTGCTAATTCTGCTGTATTGTACTCTTCCAAGGGCTTAGTACAGTGCTCTGCCTATTATAAGCACTCAATAAATGCAATTGCTTGATTTTTGAGCTCTTTTAAATGCATATGAATCAAGTTCTGTTGTGGGACCAAGGATTTGCACTAAAACAAAAGGGAAAATAACCCAATGGCGATGGAATTTGTCTCTGGAATGTGCAGTAGATTTTGAAGTAGAAATGGGAGCCTCAGGGCTGCCATTCTGCCATCTTCAGCAGACTGGCACTGGACTTGTGAAATTAACCTACCTGTAATGAAAAAAGCTGTAGAAAAGACAATATCAAACTGTCCAGGACATTTTCCCAGGTATATTTCTGAACCATTTGGGAGTATGTTCTCCAAGAGGCCATCCTTGATTAAGCCCTGTTTTCCCACAACTCCCATTCCCTTCTGTATCATCTGTGAAATTGGATGTGTACCAATTTGGTATTCACCCCACCCCGAGCCCTTCATCACTTATATATCAAATCTGTGATTTAAATTAATGTCTGTCTCTCTATAGACTGTAAGTTCATTGTGAGTAAGGATCAGGTCTACCAATTCTGTTGTATTGTTCTTTCAAAGCACTTAGTACAGTGCTCAGTACATAGTAAGTGCACAATAAATAAGATTGATGAATTGATTATATTCTGTTTTAAGCAAGCGGATAATCATATATTCCGCGAGATGTAGAAATAAAGTAGTTGCTGGGCATTGGATTGTTAGGGATAGACCTAAGACAAGCCAAAACCTGATTTCAGTACCTGAAAGTGGAGGTATTAAAAGAGATGACACATGTTTTGGGAAAGATTCTTTAGAGGTAATCCCAGGTATTCTGACTCTCTTTTCTTTTCTTCTTGGGATTTGGTGAGTGATATGTTAAGGTGATTAGTTCTGTCTCTGATAAAAGAATCCAGGGAGCTATTCAGTTCTGGCCTAAAACCCAGAGAGGATCTGGGTTTCTAACCCAAGAGTATCTCCTTTTTTTTCACTGAATGACCTAGTCCTCTTCTGGTTCCTTTGCAACTGCATAGTTTTCAGGCTTCTGATCATCTCAGAATGGTGGACTTTTCAAGAGAATAATATATGGATTAAAAGTTAAAAGCTTTGTGTTTGTAGAAAAGGATAAAAAACTGGGTGATGAAATAACAAAGAGAAAGCTTAGCACACTTAATGTACATTTACTTGTTCATACTTCTAATTTTATGTTTTTCATGTCTTCCCGGTTTGCACTTGCTCCCTTCTCCTATCCCCCAATTTGAATTCTTAATACAATTAAATTGTTTTGTTTGGCTTTCAGTGGTCTTTGTCTTATGGTTCCAAATATTTAGTGTCTTTCAGGAAATTGCTATGAAGAGAGAAATTATCAAAGCAAGTTACAATCAAGCAATGGTTTTTGAGTGTTTATTGACTTTTAGACTGTGAGCCCGTTGTTGGGTAGGGACCGTCTCTATATGTTGCCGACTTGTACTTCTCAAGCACTTAGTACAGTGCTCTGCACACAGTAAGCGCTCAATAAATATGATTGAATGAATAAATTGGGTGCTCGGCTTAAGTGGTTACAGGCCAGGGTAGTTTCAACCACCTTCAAAACCATCCTTCAGAGGTCTCAGGTTGTCTCATTGTGAAACTTCTTACTTCCTCCATCTTTCACTTCCCATATACCCCGTCCTCACCTGCTGCTTCTGCTCCAGATTTTCACTTTGGCTTAGGGAGTATTCCTCACACAGAGAGAAGCAGCATCCATTGCAGCTGCTGCCTTACCAGAATTTTTGTTTCTTGGGGCTGTGGAGCCAAATTAAGTGTGGAAAATTGGTGGCAGCAGGAGCAAAAACAGTTTAGCGTTTATTCCTGCCACAGCTGCTGCTCTAAGGTGCTTCTTGTTGTTTCCCTGGAGTTCTGGCTTGGACGGGAAACCCAAATAAGCAGTTAGTGATGCTGTTGCTGCCATTCAATTGGACTGAACCCTCTGATAAGCCGAGTGTCTCCTATTCTATACTCCTAGTTGGAAACGTATAACATATATTATGCTTGATGCTCTTTCTATTGAACGTTCTTCCTTGGTAGGTTAGTTTAAAACAAGTGTGGGCTTTATTTTAATTTTAAAGGAACATGCATATTGCTTTTTTTCCACATTTTGAACTGAATATGTTTTATGACCTGCAAAGGTAATACCTCAGTATTGGGTGTTACAGTACCTCAGTATTGGAAGTATTGGGTGAAAAAAATCAGCTGTGTGAAGACTACTGTTTTTAAAGTATATAAACCTAAATTCTTCCTCTGAAAACCCAGGTATGTGAAGTTGCATTTGACAAGATTCATCGACTAAAATGAATTAGTTATTTGAGTTTACCACATTTGGCCGTATACAATCTCCCAGAAATAAATTTACATTCACTTCAAAATATGGGGCAGTTTCTAATATCAAAGAACCAAATCATCTCTTGTTGGAAAAACTGAGAAAACTTGCCATTGTACAAAGCAAGAGCTTCAGTTTGTTTTGTTTGATTTGTGGAATATTCCCAGTGAGCACTCACATTTCTGAATAAAAAGGAGCAGAAAAGACATTTTATAGGGACAACATGCTATGCTGAGGGAGGAGACTATCTGAATGATGTCTCATTGCTCTTCTCCCTCTAAAACTCCAGGATTCCATGAAGCAGTACTATTATCCCAGCTTTGAGTGGGAAATCCATGATAGGTAGAGTTTAAAAATCATGTGAAATATAAATAGATGGTAGCAATGAGTAGGTCTATAAACCTCGGGGACAATTTTCTTGACACTCCAATCACAATATGCTTGATATTTGTGACACGGCTGGGAACTAGATGCATATTTGGGGGCTACAGTCAAAGGGAATCCCAGTTCAGACATTGGGTAGTTTATCACCCAGTGGCTATCTCAAGAGACTTGATCAGTAATCTGAGTTCAATTAATCAATCAATGATATTTTTTGAGTGCTTACTAATTGAGTGCAGAGCAATTGGGAGAATACAGTACAAAAGCATTAGCAGACTATTTCCCTGCCCATAATGTGCTTACAGACTAGAGGGGGAAGCAGACATTAATATGAAGAAATAATTTATAATATATTACATTTATATATACTTTATATATATATGTATATATATATTTATTATATATTTTAAAGATATGTACTTAAATGCTGTGGGGGATGAATATCAAAAGTCCAAATGTCACAGATTCAAATGCAGAGATGACACAGAAGGGGGAATGAGCCAGGGAAAAGAAGTCTTATTCTGGGAAGGTCACTTGGATGAAATATGACCTTAATTATGCTTTGAAGATGTAGAGAGTGGTGGGCAGACATATTTGGAGGGGAAGGGAGTTCCAAGGTAGGACGTGGGAAAGAGGTTGGCAGTGAGATAAACGAGACTGGGTACATTGAGTAAGCTGAAACTAGAGTGTAGTGTGCGAGCTTATTAAATTTTTGTTATCTGTTCGTTATGTTAGATTTTATTTCAGATAACATATTTTACTCTACACTCAAATTAGGCTTTATCATTTTCCCCTCTAAATTGTAAGCTCCCTGTGGGCAGGGACCATGTTTACCAACTCTGTTAAATTATAATAATGATAGCATTTATTAAGTGCTTACTATGTGCAAAGTACTGTTCTAAGCGCTGGGGAGAATACAAGGTGATCAGGTTGTCCCATGTGGGGCTCACAGTCTTAATCCACATTTTACAGATGAGGGAACTGAGGCCCAGAGAAGTTAAGTGACTTGCCCAAAGTCACACAGCTGACAAGTGGTGAAGCTGGGATTTGAACCCCTGACCTCTGAGTCCAAAGCCCGGGGTGTTTCCACTAAACCACACTGCTTCTCCTGTGTATTCTGTCAAGCAGTTAGTACAGTTGTAATGTAATTGATTCAGTAAATGTGAGGTTCTATCCACAAAGCAAATGCATGACTGGTAGAAAAAAGGTACTGTATGTCCAACTTCACCTGTTCTTTCTTCATCCAGTGCTTTTCATAATATAGTTTTAATTCTTGATAGTTGTTCATTAAGACTTAGTGTATGCACTTATGTACATGTCCATAATTTATTTTAATGTTTGCCTTTCTCTTCTACACTGTAAGCTTCTTGTGCATAGGAAATGTGTCTTCCAACTTGGTTGTACTTTCCCACAAACTAAATTCAGTGCTCTGAAAACAGTAAGGCTCAATAAATGTCTTGATTGATAGATTGATTTCTGGGCATAGACAATTTATAGCATAGCCCAGATAAGGCTTAGGCCAGGTCACCAGTGTACCAGGCAGGACTTTAAAGTTCTGGTTTGTGAAATCACCTCCTCTAAAGAGGTTGGGTAGCCTTCTTCACTTCAGCTTTTGGCTGTAGTCTGGCTCTTCCACTGGCCCATGTAATATTTAATATCCATTCTCCACAGTTGTTCTATTAAATAGAAGTTCTAATACCTGACAGGTACCATCTTCACAAGAATGTTTCATGGAAAAGTTAGGAAAAAGGAATAAATTTTGTCCCAACCCAAACCCTGAGACCTGGAGCCCAAAACAAATCCATGTAAGTTGAATCAGGAAAGACCTGACCAGATTGTGGATCCAAATTGCAGCCAATAAGAAAGAAAGCTTTTGGGCAATAGTTGTTAAGGTAACTGAAGAGAATAGCTAAGTGAAGAAGAGTGAGCCCATGTATCTTCTGACCATTAACTGATGGATCATTTTACTGTATCACATGTAGTTCTTTTATTATTAAGGGAATTTAAACAGGGAAAATAAGGTAAAAGTTACAAAATGTATCTTTTTGAAGACAGTTTATCTTATTGGTTTATAGGATATGAGGCCGAAACTCACGTCTTCACACCAGCCCGTTCAGCACGTGCACAACCACAGTGAAGCTTTCTTGTTCTATTGTGGTAAACCAACCTCTGAAAGCTTATGGGAGCCAGAGTCCTGGGCCCAAATCTGAATGCTGACTATTTCTCAGGATATACCCACTGGAACCTCTGTGATTTGCTTTAAGATTTAAACAGCAAGGAATGAAAAGATGTAAAAGCAGTTTCCTTTTTGAATGTGGGAACGTGGCCAGGTTTTCTCCTTATGCCCTCAGGACTGTGTTTATTTTCTCACGCTTCCAAATTGCTTCACAATTTTCACTTTTCTCCACTTAATCACCTTTTATTGCGTACTGCAACCTAATTTGCTTATTAGTGATTCTAAAATTAAACAAACCATTGGGACTAACATGCCTCTAGAAAGCCTGCATTTTTGAGCATACACTGGAAAACCAGATCCTTAACTAAAACAAAAACTCAAAGTTTTGTTGAATTGGGGAAAAATAGAGAAAATTCCCAAGAGATGACTTAATGTTTTGTCTGCCTAAAAACCTCAGAGCTGATAGGGCAAAAAGTCAAAAATCTGTAAATCAACAGCAGCTTAAATGTGAAGAGAAACCACATATTTTCTAAAAATGATCAAAATTCACTCGACATCAGACATTTAAAATGAATAGCTATGGTCCAGAAAGCACTACTAAATGAAAAAGTGCAGTTGACATTTCTGAGATGAAGATACACAAATTAGAGTTCATGGTTAGACTTTCCAAAATGTAAAGGTTAGGTTTCCGGAATTCCTTTCCCCATTATGTTCACCTACCGATGATCCTATATTTCAAAATTAAACATTACTCATTTTCCTCCGTACCGGAACCTGAATGGAATTTTTAGCAGTGTCCTTGGTTTCTATTTTGTGAGCCTGGCCTCAAATCCATCCTTTCATGTGGCCTGAATGAGAATCATTTTAAACCAAGGGGTGTATGGCTTCAGAATTTGTATTTAATTTTTGGACTAAATTTTAACTTTTAGAGCAAAATTCATACTAGAAGGAGGGAAGTTACATGATGGGGTTTGGGTTGAGCTCAGCCCTTTTAACAGGGGAATTGTCCCAGGAAATGGCTCCAGGCTCCTGCTGCCAATGTTTTTACAGCCACCGGAGTGGATGGGTCAAGGAACATCTGCTCCCTTTCCCTCTTCCAAGGCTGTGTGGGTTACTCAAGCACGTCATGGGGCTTGGACCCTAAGTTTCACCGAACTGGGCTACCTGCCCTAAGCTAGACTGGAACACTCCTGCTAGGATACCCTCCCTGATCAATTTTATCCCAAGGAAAGGGGGACATACGTTGCCCTGTCTGGCCTTCCTTTCCACTCCTGAATTGCTCTAGTTTATGTACTCCGAAGTTCCCGTGGTCAGCTTCTGACTAATGCAGGCAACCTTGCAACCCATCCCCTCCCTGCAGGTAGACTGTGACAAGTCTGTTATCAGATCTAGGAACCTTGTTAGTATTTCTGACTAACTTTCTTTGGCTTCACAAGTACTATCTCCATGTTGACAGGTAAACTATTCTTAGTAGGCAGAGTAATATTCAGTGGTGAAAGGTGTTTCGAAATAATTGTTGAAGTTTTGTTATCTCTTGAAGATTTCTTGACGATTTTGCCTGTGATGATCACGGATCCATTTATCTTCTGCCGTGATACTGTATCTTTTATGAAAAGGTCCAAAAAAACCCACTCTGGATTTGGGTAGAAGTTCTCGGTTTGGTTTTGATATACAATATCTTTGTTCTTGTCACTCCAATACTTATTACTGATTTACCATACTAAGCGGTACAGATGTACCCCCAGTTTCAAATGACCATGGAAATTCAGCACTACTAATTCCCCCTGGGTTCTGTGAACCCCACTCATCATTATGTCTAATCCCTTCCTAAATATCAATGCCTTCCCAACCGATCCTGCCTTTATGTCTTCCTGGGCCCCCTATGACTTTATGGTGTGACTCGAGGCATTCCCACTTCCAAGAAATAATCCTTCCCCTTTCTTCTCCTAACTGGACTCCTCCCTTAACCATCTCTCCAACCCTCACCCTTTTGAAAATGATTGATGTGCTGTGTCCTGCTCCAGACTGCCCAGCCAGCAATAAATGGGCTGGATGAACCTCTCTGGTCAACACTCACCTCCCTCCCTGATCTTTCCTCTGATGGGTCTTCAGCAGAGCAGCCAGTACTGTCACCATGGAGACAGGTACTAATGGCAATTAGAATCTGCCAACCAAGACAAAGAGCGTCCATGAGAGGGAATAGGGTAGAAGGACAAGCAGGGTTGTGAGAATCTGACCCTCTACATTAGAATACTGAAACTCCTGGGGAACCCGGGAGCCAAGCAGAGATTCAGAGTGGCAGGTCCGGAGTCCTTGGAGCCTGGGTGTCGCACTGGGGTAGAGCTTGGTGCCATAGATCGGCAAGGCATCTGGTTCAACAGAGCCACTTCCCTCCACTTGAGGCCAAGAGGCAGTTTTCACACCCAGATATACGGCATCGGGAGGGGGACCATGGTGGTATTTCCCGCCTCCCACCCTTCTTGTACTGGCAGTGGTAGGGCTGCATGGTTTGAGGGAGGTGCTGTGCACCTCCCTTATTTACAGATTAAAGGAAGAGTATTATTAGACCAAGGGGCTAGGGATGGAAGGGGACAAGACTACATAGGCAGTCCCAAGGAATAGTGGAGAAAAGGGATCAAGGTGAGGGGGGAGAGGGATGTCAGGGATGGTTATGGAGCGCTTAGTACAGTGCTGTGCGCACAGTAAGTGCTCAATAAATATGACTGATTGAGTGAATGAACAGAAAGTAACAAATTTCATATAACTCTGCGGGGAAAATGTACCTCACGATAAATCACTGCTTTCCAGAAACATATTATGAACGAATACATGTGTGGTAGAGAATGCCTGTATTCAATTCCACAATGTAGTTTTTGACAAGTACATTTTTAGTCAAGGTTGTATCTGCAAACTTAGAGTGCTGGTTTTGCTGTTATCAGGTCATTTTTATCAAGCCAGTCCTGTCAATTTATTTTGACGGCATTTTCAGTCTTAAAGGCGATCCAGTCCCTAAAGGCGTCTAATCATTTCTCATACTGATAGAGACAGAGGGAGTTCTCATTCTAATGGGGCTGTGTCAATGTTATTGTAAAGTTCCTGTAATGTTTCTTCTTTCTCCAAGTATGTGATGTTCCTTCTGGGTGGTTTAGATATCACTTTGGTGATGCGTTCCAAGCTTACAACAATGATAGAGCCAATGTTTCAGGCAGTGATCAGTCCAGTGTTATCCACCACACTTAGAACAAACAGTAATATGAACATTCTTCAGGTCTCACTACTGGATGATATTTTAAGGTGTTCCATGGCTTAGATTTTAAGTCTGACCAAAATATATTTTTTTTAGCAAAGGAGAAAAGCTTCTGAACATGATGATTACAATATTTAAGTGCAAACACTGTTCTAAGCTATGGGGTAGAGCTTTCCCACATCGGCCTCACAGTGTAAGTGGGAGGGGGAACAGGTATTGAATTCTCATTTTAGAGTTAAGAAAACTGAGGTATAGAGAAGTGAAGGGACTTGCCCAAGGTCAAGTGCTGGAGGAGGGATTACCCAGGTATTCTGATTTCTAGCCCCATGCTCTTTCCACTAGGACATGCTGCTTGACGTGAACAGTTTAGAGTCCAAAACGTGAGTAAAAATTACATGTATTTACTCATATTTCCAGAAATTATGCAACTACTGAACTGGAATCAATGGCATTAGCAGAGTCATGATGGAGTGAGTATAGGAAGCCTTAGTCCATTAATCCATAATTGTTTCTACTCCATCCCCTTAGCCTCAAATTCTTCATATAACCCTTTATGGCTGTCACTTTGTTTTGCATTCTTTACTCTTGGCTTTATAATCCCATCTCTTAGAAAGATTATCCAATAGAATGATTTCAACTACCACCTTCATTCATTCATTCAGTTCATTCAATCAAATTTATCGAGCGCTTACTGTGTGCAGAACACTGTCCTAAGCACTTGGGAAGTACAAGTTGGCAACACATAGAGAGGATCCCTACCCAACAACAGGCTCACAGTCTATAAGGGGGAGACAGACAACAAAACAAAAAATGTACACAGGTGTCAAAATCGTCAGACACAAATGATTCCCAAATCTGAAATCTTCTTCTGTGACTACCTATCTTTTCTCAATTATCATATTTCCTCTTGCCTTTAGGACATCTCTGCTTAGTTGTGCCACCAGTACCTCAAAATTAATACCAATCAATTGATGGGCTTTATTGAGTGCTTAACTGTGCTAAGTGCTTCAGAGAATACAATTCAAAGGATTTGGTAGACGTGATTCTTGCCAACAAGGAACTTTTGGTCGAGAGGAAGAGATTTTGATTATGGACTTTCGTCCTAAATTCCTTCCTCCCTCCTAGCTGTGTACCACCAATATCAGTATCACAATCACACCTGACTGCATACTCAAAATCTAAATCATTTTTTTGTTTCCTTTCTCGCATTTATCCCCGATGCTCAATGTTCCAATAAGTCCTACCAGTTCTTCTAAAGCAAAATTTCATGTATCTTTTCCTTACCCTTCCACTTGTCAAAACCATTGTCAAAGCCACAGTCACCTCAAATTTGGAGTATTGTAAAAGCTTCCTTAATGGCTTTCCTGCCTCCTTCCTTTCCTCAATACTAGAATTAGCAAAAATGATCTTTCCCAAATTTCACTAAACCACACTTCTCCCTGGCTCAAACCCTTACAAGGATACCCTGTTGCTGCTTGAAAGCAAATTAAAATCTTGGAAATGAGCTTCAAGATCTCCTCTGGCATTCTTTATCAAACCACCACTCTCTTTTCTTATGGTATTTAAGTGCTTTCTTTGTGTCAGGCACTATACTAAGCACTAGAACTCCTCACCCTCGGCTTCAAGGCTGTCCATCACCTCGCCCCCTCCTACCTCACCTCCCTTCTCTCCTTCTCCAGCCCAGCCCGCACCCTCCGCTCCTCTGTCGCTAATCTCCTCACCGTACCTCATTCTCGCCTGTACTGCCGTCGACCCCTGGCCCACGTCCTCCCCCTGGCTTGGAATCCCCTCCCTCCGCACATCCACCAAGCTAGCTCTCTTCCTCCCTTCAAGGCCCTACTGAGAGCTCACCTCCTCCAGGAGGCCTTCCCAGACTGAGCCCCCTCCTTCCTCTCCCCCTCCTCCCCCTCTCCATCTCCCCCACCTTACCTCCTTCCCCTCCCCACAGCACCTGTATATATGTATATACGTTTGTATGTATTTATTACTCTATTTTATTTGTACATATTTATTCTATTTATTTTATTTTGTTAATATGTTTTGTTTTGTTCTCTGTCTCCCCCTTCTAGACTGTGAGCCCACTGTTGCGTGGGGACCGTCTCTATATGTTGCCAACTTGTACTTCCCAAGCGCTTAGTACAGTGCTCTGCACACAGTAAGCGCTCAATAAATACGATTGAATGAATGAATGAAAAGGTTGGGCACAGTCTACCCTTCAGCTTATGCTCTTACCTTGGCCTGGGAAAACCTTTCCAGAATCCTCTGAATATGACTCCTCTCCCTACCCACCCTTCAAGCAATCAGTCCTGCAGTCCTCCCTACTGGAGTGTTCTCACCTCTTCAACCGCGTCCCTTCCCTCTGAATTTTACCAAAAGAAAGTCTCTATTCACACCTATTCCAAATGCGTGGTCTTTATAAGAATGTTTTCAGATATTTGTGCTTCTGGACATTGGTTTAATTGGATGATCAAGTTCTTGTGGTCACCGTATTAGGAAGCATTTCAAGAGCAAAGACCATGGATTATTCTTCTTTGAAATTCTCTTCATACACTACTTTGGACCAAGTAGATATACAAAAATCCCATTGATGTTAACGATGTTGTCTGTTCTAGATTATAAATTCATTGAGAGCAAAGACAACACAGAATTTGTAGGCACTTAGTACATTTATATGAGGATAGAGTGAAATAACCCTGACACAAAACAATTACCAGTTCTTGTTTGTAACTCTTAAAATGAGATGTTTACATTTATCTAACTGTTTAAAATGATTGGAACAGAGAATCAGAACCTAATTGCCACATTAAGAAATGATTTGTACTCCTCTCTTTTATCATCAGTATTCCCAGTATATATTCATTCATTCATTCAATCGTATTTACTGAGCACTTACTGTGTGCAGAGCACTGTAGTAAGCACTTGGGAAGTACAAGTTGGCAACATATAGAGACGGTCCCTACCCAACAATGAGCTCACAGTATATATGTTTTCATTATGTATTTTCCAACACCTGTCAGAATAGATTGTGACTTGATGATTGCAAGTGTGGTTTTGATCAAGGTGCAGATGCTATGATGTGAGTTTTTTCTTAATGTGAGTATCACTATGTATGTAATCCCTGCATTCTTGTAGAGCTGAGTGTACTTTATGAAAGCAACTGTGGTTCTTCCAACTAGCTTAGCTACTCAGGAACTCTTCTCCTGCCTGGATCTCATGGAGAAGTAGACAGAGCACTCTTCACTGCTGAAGACAAAGCCAACTCCTTTCATCGCTATTTTTCAGTTTGAAGCTGATTTAAACCTCTTTCATTCCCTGTGTCCCTAGGAACAGGTGGTTGAGTTGCCTCTAGTTCCACTCTGCCCTCAGAGCCTCTTTCAAAAGCTTAAAGCAAGATGTCAGAAATGAATTTGAGTGAGAGCTGTCACATTTAGGCCAGAATCAGTGCTTGCTTACCACGGGACCCTCCTGGTCTAAGCCATGCCCACAAATGGTGCTTAATACTAATAGCATCAGTCATTGTACTGCATGAGTCACTGTCAATACCAACATGTGTCCCTAAATGACAGGCCCTAAAGGATTGTAATAAGGCTCATTTTCCCACATGTGGATGCCAAAATTGGGCTTTTCAATTTTAAAGGGTGCTTTGGTAATTGAGGGAGGCCAAAGGAAAGCATTCATTCAATCATTCATTCAATCAATCGTATTTACTGAGCGCTTACTGTGTGCAAAGCACTGTACTAAGAGCTTGGGAAGTACAAATTGGCAACATGTAGAGACGGTCCCTACCCAACAGCGGGCTCACGGTCTAGAAGGCGGGCTCACAATCTTGTGCTTGTTCATTAAGCAGTGGTAATTTCAAGGCTCCTTGGAGTTTCCTCAGTCCGTATTGCCTTTTTGTTGTAACTGATTCTCTTGCTTCATATAAAACCTAAGATTCACACTGCTATTTGCATAAGCATTTTCAGAAACAGCCCGGAGATTTGTGTATTTCAAACAAAAATATATTGGCGTTTTCAAAAGAGAATTTTACGAATTACCGTCAGTTTGGATGACATCACCATTTATTTGAATCTTTGAGATTTATTTTCTTGGAGAAACATTTAAGATTTAGAAAACTTCTCTCTTCTTTCTGCATTTGATTAAAAGGAAAAGCTAGCAGTTGGCTAGCATTTCTCAATCTGGAAAGCACATGCAATAAATAACTTTAGGTTTCAGCTTTGGATTTATAAGACTTGAACAGTGTTTAAAAGGTCATCATTGTGAAGGCATTTTACAAAGTTACTGAAGGATTATTCCATGCATTACATATCAGGGGAAAGGGGTGAACACGGTGTCATAGATTATATGATTCTGAGTTCAAACCAAAAAAATCCTGAAGTAACTACTTCCTAGGTTGTAACTAACCACATCCCATGCTGTAACCACAGTTAAACCACATTTTTGTTGGTACTGCTGGTGTCTCATTTTGATCCATTTTACATAAAATCATCAGATGGCTACTAGTGCTTCTGTTTCAATGAACAGGAAAGAAATACATTTAGATGAGGAAGCTATTTTATAAAGTGTAAATTTTATATTTTATATTTTATAAAGTGTAAATTTTTTTGGCAAAAGATGGATAAGATCCATACTAGTCACTTTCTCCTCTATAGTAGTAATAATAATTGTGGTAAAGGGCTCACTATTTGCTAAGCACTGGACTAAGCATTGGGGTATATACAAGAAAATCAGTTGCTCACTGTCCAAATCCCACATGGAGCTCACAGTCTCAGGGAGAGAGAGAACAGGTATTGAATCTCCATCTTATAAATGAAGAAACTGAAGCGCAGATAATTTAAGTGAATCACCCAAGGTCACACAGCAGGAAGTGGCCAAGCCGGGATTAGAACCTTGTCCTCTGAGGCAGAGCCAGGAATAGAACTAGTTTCTCTGACTCTCAAGCCCGTACTCTTTCCATGAGGTCATGGGGCTTCATTTTTTAATAGATTTTAACTATAAAATTGTTATTTATCTGAGATTCTCTGAACGATAGCTCTGGTGAAGGCTCCTGACCTCTTGTGAATTTATTCCTTTAAAAGACTGATCTAAAAATAAAGCTTCATAAATTCGTTCAAGCAAGTATAAAGGCCAAATCCGTCAAATGATGGGTCAGCAGTGGTCTGGAAGAGAGGAACCACTGAGTCAGTGTTTTGACCCTGTCAGCAGCCACCAGAGCAGGCTGTGAAGAGCTGACCCAAGGAAGTTTGGAGGAGGAGGGAAGAGGGATAGACAGGATGCTTAGGGATCTCAGCTCTGTGAGCTTCTTTCTCCTCATCTTCTCCTCCCCCCAAAGCTTCCCTGGGCTGACTTTCTCCCTGGCCTTCTGAAGGAGCAGCAGGATGGCTGCGGATTGACCTGAAACTCGTACATATATGTGGGAATTACCACCTTTGTAATTTCTATATGTAATTTGTAACCACCTTCCCTGTCAATCCTAGTAGGTCTGAGCAGGTCTGAATCTTTTCATGGGGGTTGGCGCATGACCTCCTGAAATTTTGCATATGTAAGCATCGTTGTGAAAAAAGAGAAAATAGTCAAAATCTTCCAGTAGTGACCTATGAGAATGTGCTTTTTTGCTGGTTGCAATTTTAAACATGCTTGATACTGCTGAGAGCCTCCCCCTTGACTGAAATCTGGGCTAGGAATCCCCAGGAGGCCATGAACACTCTGCCAAGGACCATCATGGGGTCACACTTGCTGTTTTTGATCTGTTCCTCTCTTGGGACATGGGTCTTCTGAGGGGCTGTCTGACAAGGGAAAAGAGCATGCAAAGCCACCCACTCAGCTGTGCAGAAGTGGGAGGAATTCTGTCCTTGCTCTCTTTAAAAAACCATGGCTCGGAGCCTTGTATTTTTTTTTTTTTAGTTGTAATGATCCTTTTTTTCCCATGGAAAGTAGGTATTCTAAAATGTGAATCCATTTTTCATTTCCAGGTACCCTGACTCTTCAGGGCAGATATATGGATGGTAACTGCCACCACTCCACTGCCTCTGGTGTCTTGTGGTGGTTTCATTTAGGCCTTTGTGGGAATCCTGATTTCAGTTCCCAACATCTGTGCCTTCATGGGAGCTGCCATTGGAAGGTCAGGAGTCTCTGTGTTTGCCACAGCCTCCACAAGAATCAAGGATTGAGTTTTTAGCTTCCTCCTAGTGACGGAAAAGGAATTCCAGTACCAGAGTGAGAGGCCAATGATAATAGATTTTGGGGACCTTACCCTGTTGCAGGACAACAGAAGGTCCAGATGGGCAAGAGAAAAGTGCTAAACAACTGATTTAAATCATTGATCATCTTCCAACTATTTCTGTCCTCCCACCGACTTTCCACCTTTCCCTCTTCTCCCTCTCCTCTTCCTCTCTTCGTTTTCCACCCAGCTATGCCTCACCTTCTCTGAGCCCCTATTACAATTAAAGTGTCGGGAAGGAATTTGTTTTACTTGTTTGAGTTGAGCAATTAACTTGCCCATGAAAACTTTCTCTGATTATGACCACAATTCTCTTAGCTGTTAAAACCTCAAACCCCACCCTGCCTTCCTAAATATTCAGGAGACACATAATTCAATGAAAATGCAACTGAAAGTGAAGAAAGTGCACAGCCAGTTGCGGGGAATTCAGGATGGGATTGACCAAAGAGGAAGCTGAGGGGAATGAAGAATGTGGGCCAACTCATCCCAAGCATAGCATCGAATGGCCTAAACTGGTTACTTAATGTTCTGGCCTCATCTCTGAGAAGATGAAGAGGCAGGGCACTTTGTGAGCACAGGGCCTGCAACTGGACAGGTTGGGAATTCATCCAGGTGAACTTGAGCAATTTAAGGAATCTTATCCTAAATAAATTTATCCAATTCCAGTACTCTTTTCTGTGTTTACAGATGAAGTGCCCAGTAACCCCATTACCTATACTGTCTCCATTACCTATACTGCCTTTCTGAAATGAGCACCTGTCCAAATATGATGAACTGAATTGACCAATATTCTTTTTAGTGGACAGGAATTACACATCTGTTTTATCCTTCACTCCTCTGTGTATACTTATCTCGATACACACAGTCCCTCCCTGCTTCCTCCCCCACACCCACACAACTCTTTACTGGTACAATTCTCCCCTTTTATATTTTCTCTGTTTTTCTCCTCTATCTTCACATCCCTTGCTAAAACTAGAATAAGTCATTTGTTCCTGCAGGGGTGAAAGGGAGTGATTGATTCAAGTATCAGTAGAAATTTGGAATTTTTGAAGTTGGAAGTCCAACTCTATTGTACTCTTCCAAATGCGTAGAACAGTTCTCTGAACGCAGTAAGCCCTTGGTAAATATCAATCGATCAGCCAGTGGTAATTGTTGAGTGGCTACTGTGTATAGAGCACTGTATTGAGCACTTGGGAAAGTACGGTGCAGTAAGGTTGGTAGATGTGATCCTTGCCCAGATGAACTCACAGGAAAGAAAAACCTTTTTTCCCCTTATATTAGGATTATGAAGACTCTTCAATTCCCAAGGTTTATCTTCTTTTCCCTTTTTTCCTCTTTCATGGATGAAGGAATCCCACTGTAGACATTTGCTAGAACCTTAAGTGGAGTGATTTAGGAAAAATATCCTTGGAAAAATATTTTGCCACTCTAATGTAAAATAGACATTATAAAGTAAACAACTGCATACCAGATTACAGTAATTGATACCCACTCTGAGGTCTCCACCCAAAACCATGAGAATCTGAGGAGTGACAACTCAAAGTATTTAATTGTGCCATACCTCCCATTTAAGACTGTAAACTCTTTATGGGCACTGAATGTGTCTGTTTTAATAATAATAATAATAATAACAACAATAATAATGATGGCATTTGTTAAGCACTTACTATGTGCCAAGCACTGTTCGAAGCACTGGGGGGGAACAATCAATCAATCAATCATATTTATTGAGCGCTTACTGTGTGCAGAGCACTGTACTAAGCGCATGGGAAGTACAAGTTGGCAACACATAGAGACAGTCCCTACCCAACAGTGGGCTCACAGTCTAGAAGGGGGAGCCCCTTCCTTCCTCTCCCCCTCGTCCCCCTCTCCACCCCCCATCTTACCTCCTTCCCTTCCCCACAGCACCTGTATATATGTATATATGTTTGTACATATTTGTTGCTCTATTCATTTATTTTACTTGTACATATCTATTCTATTTATTTTATTTTGTTAGTATGTTTGGTTTTGTTCTCTGTCTCCCCCCTTTTAGACTGTGAGCCCACTGTTGGGTAGGGACTGTCTCTATATGTTGCCAACTTGTACTTCACAAGCGCTTAGTACAGTGCTCTGCACACAGTAAGCGCTCAAATACGATTGATGATGATGAGACAGAGAACAAAACCAAACATATTAACAAAATAAAATAAATAGAATATATATGTACAAGTAAAATAAATAAATAAATAAATAAATAAATAAACAAGGTAATCAGGTTGTCCCACATGGGGCTCACAGTCTTAATCTCCATTTTACAGATGAGGTAACTGAGGCACAGAGAAGTTAAGTGACTTGCCCAAAGCCACACAGCTGACAAATGGTGGAGTCTGGATTAGAATCCATGACCTCTGACTCCCAAGGCCATGCCTTTTCCACTGAGCCATACTGCTTCTCAGTATGTTGTTATATTGTACTCTCCCAAGCACTTAGTACAGTGCTCTGCACACACTAAGCATTCAATAAATATGACTGATTGGTTAAGGTTACCATCCTGAAAACTCCACCTTCTTTAAAGCACTCGGTCAGCTCACCCCATCTAACCTCACCTCACTAATCTACTTCAACCCAGCCTGCACACTCTGCTCTTCTATTGCCATTGTGCCCTCACTGTGCCCTAATCTCGTCTGTCTCACCCCCGACTGCTTTTCCGTATCCTCACCCTGGCCTGGAACGCCCTTTCCCTCCATGTAAGACATGACCACCACTCTCTCCACCTTTAAAGCATTGTTAAGGTCAAATCTCCTCCAAGAGGCCTTCCCTGAACAAGTAGTTTTTTCGATACAGTGGCTGCTGCATAGCTTAGATTAAGACTGACAATTTTGCACACTATGGTGTCCGTGCTAGTCAGGCAGCAACAAGGCATGTAGAGGAAAGGTAGATGTAGTGCACTCAATTCTGTAAAAGTGTGAAGTTTACCCCTGGTTAAAGAAAACTCTGCCTGATGCCATAAGCCTGCACACCTGATCACAATCACAATTTGTGCCGCTTGGTGACATCGTAAATAAAAACAAGCTTGTATTGTTTGATAGACATTCCTTAATTCCGTAATAACCTTTTAGACAAAACACATGACGAAGACAGTGGTCTGGCAGAACTGGGTTTCTGCTGTATTGGTTTGGGGGCCAATTACCTGATAGGTGGTGGTGGTCTCTAAGTGCCATCCAGGAAAGGCTTCACGGTTACAGCTAAGGGGCAACTTTCCAACCAGGATGACTTGGAATGCAATCTCTGTCACACATGCTTGAAGTAGCCGATGCATCTTCTGAGATACATATTGGTTTGTCTCATAGTTAAGGCTTTCCAGAGCTTTCTGTAGCTTTCTAGACAGCGAGGGTGACATTTCCATCCAGGAGGAGTTGGTTCATTGCCTTAGGATTCTGGGGAGGGCAGAAGGCTCTCCCCTCTGCATCAACTGTGTAGTTGAGTATGTATCCTTTAAGCACTTGGAAACCCCAGCCCCACACTTAAGTAAATATTCTTATACTTTGCCATCTCCCCCATCACCATTCTGTTTTTCTTTTCAACTCCCTCTGTAGATTCTAAGCTTTTGTGGTCAAAGATCACATTTGCCAACTCTCATGTATTTTACTAAGTGCTTTAGTACAATGCTATGCACACAGTAAGGGCTCAATAAATACCATTGACTGGCTGATTGTGTGAGCTGTCGCTGCCTTCCAATATGTTCAACTTAGAGAATTCTTCAGTAGGTCCAGATTCTGATGCTGCCAGGCAAATTTTCATACGCAAAACTGTTCTGGATAGAGGGATGATTAGAGAGATATTGTGTTTCAGTCAATAGATATAAAAGTGATCTTCATAGTACAAACTGTTAGTTTCACATTATTGGAGATATCTGATGTCCATTTATCTAGGCACGAGAATTCTCCTCAGAGGGATTGGAGACATGGCTGAGGTGTTGTTTCCCCACCATTTCTGTGATTTGAGGAGAAAACTATACTTTGTGTAGGGGGGTATCATTTGCTTGCTGTCTGGATCCCCGGAAAAATATGCAGGGTTATCAGACTTTCTCCGTTTAGTTTCAAACTTGAAACTCCAAGGTTACGAGTCTTCTCAACACTGTCATCAGCAAACATCTGCTTTCAAAGCAGGTTCAGTTACAGGATTTTGACTACAAGCTCCTCCTAAGAGCTTAGTTCTGCACCAAGCATTCAAATACTATCAGATTGATTGATTCACTTTATTGCTAAATATTAAGGGAGTAATTCTGAACACATTAAGAATATGTGCTAGTATGGATTTCAGGAACTAACAGGGTAACTAACAGGGATTGATTGATTCACTGTATTGCTAAATATTAAGAGAGTAATTCAGAACACATTAAGAATATGTGCTAGTATGGATTTCAGGAACTAACAGGGTAACAAATAGCCACTGGAGGTTGGAATTTTCTTCCTCTTATTTGTGTTTGTTCTTGGCTAATATGCTTCCTGTCTGATATTACATGCTACTGGTCATCTCTTAGCTGAAGAACCCAAGCCCACCACAGTGTAATCCAAAAGTCATGTGGTATCTCTCTTCAAACACTTGCAGCTGTTAAATGTTGTTTCAGCTTTGGGGAACATCACATAGTTTGATTCAAAGGAGTCATTTAAAAATATTGCTAAAGTGAAACCCACTAATTGTGGTTGACCACATCCCCCGTAGTCAAAGGACATTCTGGGGCTTCTGGATCGGGTAGCAATATAGAGACTTATGTTTACGAAGATAGGTCGGTAGTCTTTTTCTTTATTTCCTGCCAGCTGTTCTCTGTCGTTACATGAAGTAATTTCGCCCAAAAAGGGAAATATCACACTTTCTGAGGACCTATATAATGACTTAGCATTGACTTTTTTCCTGTGGCTCTTCAAAATCTAGGTGTAAAAATTAGGAATATAATTCATTTGTTGCTCAGTTCATCACAAGTCGATAATTGGAAATGCCGAAAGAAAAGCATGGCCTAATAGAAAGAGCATAGGATTGGCTGTCAGAAGATATGGGTTCTAATTCTCCCAGCTCCACAATTTGCCTGCTTTGTCATTTTGGGCGAGTCTCTTATTTTTTGTGCCTTAATTTCTTCATCAATTTGTCCCTTCTCCTTAGAGTGTGAGCTTCATGTGGGACAGGGACTGTGACCAACCTAATTATCTTGCATCTCTCCCAGCACTTAGTACAGTGCTTGGCCCATAGTAAGTGCTTAACAAATACCACAATTATTGTTATTCTTGGACCAATCCAATGAGACACCCAGCTCAAAATTTTGTTCCTACCTGTAGAAACCAGAACAGCACCAGCGAGTAAGCCAGTGAGATGGCTGCTTCAGGAGACACTGTCAGAGAAGTTGAAGTGGTGATACCCTCTTATTGTTGTTTTTCCTTACACATTTCAATAAACCTACAATCCTTCTACCATAAAGTTCTGTCTGTAAATTCACTTGCTTCCCTACCAGCTCAGGTTTCTAAATCTTCTGGTAAGAAGCTAAAAGTCTAATACATAAATTTAAAATAAAGATCCTAATTGTTTAAATGGTGGTTGGGAGAGCCACATGCAACACAGGTGTCAAATGCAGTTGAGAGCACTGCAGTGTGTCCTGCTGGAAAGACCACCCCGAAATATTCTGTGCTTTGAGCCACAGAGTCATCATCATCATCAATCGTATTTATTGAGCGCTTACTATGTGCAGAGCACTGTACTAAGTGCTTGGGAAGTACAAATTGGCAACATATAGAGACAGTCCCTACCCAACAGTGGGCTCACAGTCTAAAAGGGGGAGACAGAGAACAAAACCAAACATACTAAGAAAATAAAATAAATAGAATAGATATGTACAGGTAAAATAAATAAATAAATAAATAAATAGGGTAATAAATATGTACAAACATATATACATATATACAGGTGCTGTGGGGAAGGGAAGGAGCTAAGATGGGGGAATGGAGAGGGGGATGAGGGGGAGAGGAAGGAAGGGGCTCAGTCTGGGAAGGCCTCCAAATGCACCCACAGAATGCACCCTAACATCCATCTCGCAATACCGGTCACTGGGAAGTGGAGCAAGAGAATGTGGTGGCTCTGTGCCAACCATTGCCACTATTGGAAAACCAATTCAAGCAAATGTCAGACTATCATGGGATGTCCCAACATCCCACTGCTAAACAAAAATCCCAAGCCAATCAGTTGCTCAGGGTGTTGTTGTTTTCAATTACTTTTCACTCTGTGCTCCTGAGGTTACCTCTCCCACTCATTAATTATTTGGGTTGCGCTGCTCTGCCCAGATCTATTATATCCTTTGACAATGTAGCAACTAGAACCAGATACCATTATATAGAGACAAAATTATGCTTTTGTTTTATTTTTATGCCTTATCGGATAATGTCATTGGTTAAATTTACAAACAGAATTAATGAGAAGCGGTGTGGCTCAGCAGTAAGAGCACAGGCTTGGGAGTCAGAGGTCATGGGTTCTAATCCCGGCTCCGCCACGTCTGCTGTGTGACCTTGGACAAGTCACTTAGCTTCTCTGAGCCTCAGGTACCTCATCTGTAAAATGGGGATTAAGACTGTGAGCCCCACATGGGACAACCTGATCACCTTGTATGCCCCAGCGCTTAGAATAGTGCTTTGCACTTAGTAAGCACTTAACAAATGCCATCATTATTATTATTATACCTTCGTTCCAACTGTGTTTGTTTATTCTGTTAGCTTCTAGAAATAAATACGGGTTGAAAATTGTGTAGTGGCATTTGTACAAACAATCCATTGTGCAGATCAAAGTGTAATGAAACCGATATTCATCTTGACCTTATTTGGGCCAAGGTAGAGTATTACTTCTAATACTGATTCCATTAACTCTGAATGTGTACCATGTATGAGGAAAGTCAAAATAACCCTTAATGAATACCTTTTTCAATCAGTCATATTTATTAAGCACTTAAATGCAGCATGCTGTACTAAGCACTTGGGATAATACAAATAACAGTGTAACATCACATTAGTTATTTCACATGATAATAATATAATAATAATAATAATAATGGCATTTATTAAGCGCTTACTATGTGCAAAGCACTGTTCTAAGCACTGGGGAGGTTACAAGGTGATCAGATTGTCCCACGGGGGGCTTACAGTCTTAACCCCATTTTACAGGGAACAGAGGCACAGAGAAGTTAAGTGACTTGACCAAAGTCACACAGCTGACAACTGGCGGAGCCGGGATTTGAACCCATGACCTCTGACTCCAAAGCCCATGCTCTTTTTCCACTGAGCCACGCTGCTTCTGGCTTTTCATAATGAGTAATCACCCCAGGAATTAGAATTATACAGATGTGCTATATTTTATATCTGTTTCATTTCTTTTCAATACAGAATCTTCCAAACAGTAAAGCATGTCACCATTTACAATCAGATTTCACCATTTATAATGAGTTACCGTACCTAAGATTCTTCCCTCACCCATTCAGAATCTGCATTTTCCCTTAGAGGTTTTAAAACAGCTGGGATCTGAATTAGGCTTCCTGAATTTTTTTTTTCTATATTGGCCTAAAAAACCATTTTAAATCATAATACAGATCATTTTTTGGAAAGCTTTTTTCAGAAGAAATGATGGATGAGGACAAAGAACCATGTTTAAATAAATTGTTCCAAGGCATATTTGTATCTTTGTAGAATCTACTGTCAGTTGTTCCTGGCAGGCATATGTGTCTGCCTGCCCTATTTGCTTCTCAAATGCCATAAAATAAAGATCCATGTACAGTATAGCAGCCTGACATAACATAAATAAGATTAGATAAATCTTTGTGAGCCTGTTGTTGGATAGGGACCGTCTCTATATGTTGCCAACTTGTACTTGCCAAGCGCTTAGTACAGTGCTGTGCACACAGTAAGCACTCAATAAATATGATTGAATGAATGAATGGTGTTACACAATAGTAAGCATTCTTTTTTTTTTCACCTCCTGGATTAACTTTAACTGCAACAATAAAACCTAATCTGCATTCCTAACCTTTCTGTTAGGTATGCATGAGGTGAAAGGCTTCTTATCAGTTTAAAATGTGCTCTATGAAGTTGGCTAAGAAACTGTAGCATAAATCTTCTTGGGGCCAAAATATTTTGTAGCTGTTGCTATGATACCCAAGGTAAACTTTCTTTTGTTGTATGTGATTTTGCCTAAGGAAGATTCATTGTAAAGGGGATATCTTTATACTTGTCCCAACCAAAAAACTGTAATAGGCAAGATGTACTTTTTAGAGATAACTACCTCTTTTCTGAAAGCAACATTTATTCGAGTATAATATAATAAGATTTCTATTTTTTAGAGGAAACTGGGAATTGACACTAAGTGTAGAGAACATTTTAAGATAGGCGTAGTATTTTTAGAAAGGCCAAAATGCTAATTTGAAGAAAAAACATTGGAAAAGGCATTAGCTAGACAGGATATCCTACAGGCAAATCTATTGCTGTGAAGGTGAATTCACGGTTGTATTTTGCTTAATTTTTGTGATTGCAAGGGTCTATTTTCTTCATTTTTTCATTCATAATAGCATAAACAAATTGGTCTTCCTTAAACTTTGTATGAGGTGCTAACCTAATAAAACCCTCTGTTATCCATCAGCATACATCTTTCACATATTCAGTTGTGTTTGTAGTTTCAGACAAATAGCCTTTGTTTTCTTTTACCAAGTTCTGGTAAGTGAAAATCTTGATCTTTCCTTTGACTATACAGATCACTCCTCCACTAAGAATGAGAATAAGGCTGGTTCTTGATTCATCTAGTAATAAAGTATGCAGGTAAAGATTGTATACAGTGTTGATATATGTGTTTGAAGTCTGGTAGAAAATGTCCCTTGAACACAAACCCACTCCTCAGATTTGTTGGATCATGTGAATCATATCACTAATACAAATTAGCTTTGAATTGTCTTTTCTGGGAGCCTTGGTTTGATTGCGGGGGCGGTGGGCGGGAGGATGATACAGATCTGTGTGAGACTTTTTGAAGGTAAGCACTTCTTTCTATGCTTCTCCCTGTTAATTTTTTACCTTCTAGTTTGCTCTGTTGGAATGAGTTTTTAGAATTTGGTGTGCAAAATAGCTGGATTTTAAATTTCCCTTTTGTTTTACCTCAGTTTCCTCATTGTGTCACATTTGTAAAGCTTTGGTTAATAAGATATTTTACTGCTTTGGGATCTCTCCCTTCCCTTGAACTTATACTGCATTACCTTGAAATGAAGTGGAAGTTGTTTTGGGTTTGTTTAGCCATTAAGATATGTCCTCGCTTTCAAATCACAATTCAGACTTTCACAAACTTGTCTCTGGATACAGCATTCTGGCAGTTGAGGCATTCAGTTTTCTCCTTTGTCTTCCACCTCGGAGCCGAACGTCAGTAGGTAAAGCGATTGAAAGTACATTGACTCCTCTTTCTCTGCTCTCATTCTTTCAGGTTAACAGATGTGTGACCTTGGCCAAGTCACCCTAATTTCTCTGTGTCTCAGTTACCTCATCAGTAAAATGGGGATTAAGACTGGGAGCCCCATGTAGGACCTGGTCTGTGTCCAACCTGATTATCTTGTGTCTTCCTCAGCTTTTAGTACCATGCATGACACATAGTAAGTCCTCAGCAAATACAATTCAAAGTGAATAAATAAATAAATATGGCTAGATATGAGGTGCAAAGTCCAAGATAAGGAAAATTCAGTGCAGAAGAAATACCAATATTTGTGTATGGTTTTTGTTTTTCTGTGTCACGGGCACCGTTTCTCTTTCATCTCTGTCTCTGTCCCGTTTGTTCTCTTTGTGCCAATGTGTGTGGCAGCTCCTTAACTTCTGCAAATGCCTTTAAAAGGAAAGAAATGTGACCACTGAGCTGATTTTCAGAAACAGAAGACAAGTAACATCCACACAGATATGGGTGAAGGGGAATGCAGGGATGAACCATTTCCCAATAAAAGCAACATTGTAGAGGCCACATTCAATTTAGGGCTTCCCTACTTTTGGGAATATATACAATATTCCCCCTCAGCTTCTTACAGTAGTAGGGTTTGAAGAGGTTGAAGAGGCCTTGAAATGTGTTATAGTCAATTACCACTCAGGACTAACCACACTTCCTGCAGGGAGAGATGAAGAACTCAAGTCTCCTGAAACTTTTATTTCTGCCTCTGAATCAATAATCACATCAGGTCTTATGCCGTTGAGCCGTCTCTGACCCATAGTGACACCATGGACGCATCTCTCCCAGAATGCTCCACCTCCATCTGCAATCGTTCTGGTAGTGTATCTATAGAGTTTTCTTGGTTAAAAATATGGAAATGGTTTACCCTTGCCTCCCTCCGTGCAGTCAACTTGAGTCTCCGCCCTCGAGTACAGTGCTCTGCACACAGTAAGCGCTTAATAAATATGTTTGAATGAATGAATGACTCTCTCCCATGCCACTGCTGCCCAGCAAAAGTGAGTTTTAACTTGTAGCAGAGATTGCCTTCCCCTCGTTAGCTCCTCCCCAAGCTAGAAATAGAATGGATATGCCTCTGCTTTACTTTCCCTCCTGTAGTTGAAACTAATAGAGTATTGGACACTCTCCAGGTGTGACCCTGAGAGAGGGATCTTGTCTTAGAAGGTCAAAAAGAGATCTCTGATCCCTTCAGGCCGTGTCTCTGTGTATATCCTGATATCTCTTTATAAAGACTTTGGTGACTGGGCATATAGGATCTAGAGGAATTAAAATTACTTCATTTTTCCGATTGGAAAAAAGACATGAAATTGAAACTTTAAAGTGCAGTGCGGGCTAAAGTAGGGAAGTTGTCTCTCTTCATATTTCTATGCCTTGATAGCCAATTTTATCGAGAAAGTTATTGAATAGTTTTACATGTAAAAATAAATTTAGAACAACTAGCAAAAATGGAATAGGAGAAAAAAGGACAACTAGGAAGGTTTATAGACTCAGCTGAGTTAATCAGTGGGTGTTTGCTCGAGGGAGCAGGCTATGGTATAATGAAAATTGAGTTAGAAGCAACTTCCTATTTCCTCCTTTATCCACTTCCTCACTCCTTTTGCCTTGATTCCTTATGACTCCTTAGAAAAGAGGAACTTTATAAAATGAATGAGTATGGTCTTTCCTCCAGCTGAGTGGATGGGTGGGGTAGGGCTGTCATATGGGAACCTTAAATAGAAGCAGTGGCTTCCTCTCTTTAGGTTTTGTGATGTAGATTTCTTAAATTGCATGAAGCAGTTTATGTGACAAATCAGTAACTGACATTTTTTTGAAAATCTATTCAAATACTTTAAATGGTATAGATTTCTATCACGGTACCATTATATAATGTAATGACATCCTACAGGCTTTATACCCATGAACTAATTGATATATGTAATTTGGAAACACATGTTCTAGGAGGGCTAACTACTTGTCACTGATGTGTTTAAGCAGCTTTAAGCTTCAGGACTCCAAAGGCTGTCAATTGTACATTGAATATGAGGCCATTTTGTATTTTTCATTTGACATCTTATCTTTGAATGATGCTCCCAACCATTAGAGGAGTTCTGGATACAGGATACAGGGCCTCAGGATACAGTCCCATTTATTTTGCTTTGGCATTTCTACCAATGAGATGATAAACCACTTACTTGAAGCATACAAATCATCCACTCATCACTTTGTATATGTGACCTTGTGGCAAATGCACAGTGTATGAATGTTTTCCATATGTTTGAACTTTCCTCCTCATTATGTAGTTTCTTGCTGCCCAACACAGTACTACTGTAGCCTAAGATTATTGTTCAGTGGGGCTAGGTCTAATAATAAGGAACGTAATTCATTTATAGCTCCAATTCCTTGTCCCTTTAAAGAAGCTAATGTATAAAAATATTCAGTTACGTTTTATTTTCCCTAAAGGTGATAATAAAAAAATACTAAGGTCTTGGCATCAATAACTGTCCATCTTGTGAGAAAGTATACAACCTGAGTGAGGTTGGCCACACGGTGAACCTGTCACACGAGAAAAACAAAGTGAGAAATATTTTAAAAGACTAATTCCAATCATCAAGGTATGCCTGGAAAAAAAGAATAAAATCAGAGGCTTGATATCTAGAGTGACTAGAAGATTCTTGCCAATTATGGGCCAGAACAGAAAGCAACAGGAAGCTAAGGCTGTGTTTATAAGCCATCTAGCTGAAGGAAATATGGTAAATCCTGAAAAAGCAACTTTGTTTTTGTTGGACACTTTTTTTAAAACCTGAGCAGAGGATGCTTTTTGTTTGACCTTTTCAAATGTCTGAACAGGACAACTTCCCAATAGTGTGACTTTCTTTAAACCATGATGTTCTCGGTAATTTTACTCATTTTCATATTTTTCTTAAATTTTATGTTTCTAATTTAACAATATTTGATATAGCCTTTCTAAAATGATATCTCTTCCCTGGCTAATTTCTCACCCCCTACCCCCCACCATTTTCCCGTTCTTCTGAATTACCTTTTTGGGTACATATTCCCCAAGCACTGTGGAACTCACCACATTCCCACCCCCTCAGCACTTATGTCCATATACTTGTACTTGGTTTCCCCTCCTGTAATTTATTTTGATGTCTTTCTGTCCTGTTAGATACAAAGGACAAGGGTCGTTTATACTTTTGTAAGCTCTCAAGTGGTTCGTACAGTGCTCTACAGTAAATAGCTCAATAAATGCCATTGGTTGGTTGATTACAGTTTTGATAAATATGAATTTTCAACAAGGCCATTATGATTAGAGAGGAGTATAACTATTGGAAAGAAGGTGGGACAAGGATTCTGGAGATGCAGTTTCTAATCCCAGTTCAACTATTTGTCTGCGTGACCCTCATCAAGTAATTGAACTTCTCGGGGCCTCAGTTTCTGTCATCTGTAAAATGAGGATGAAAATACCTGATCTCCCTGACCTGTGGATTCTGAGCCCAGTGGGACAGCAACTGTGCTTGATTTAATTACCTTGTTTCTACACCCAGTGCTCAGCATTGTGTTTGTCAAAAGGTAAAGTGCTCAATAAATACCATCATCATTATTAGTTGTAGTAGTGGTATTCTTATTATTGTTTCATAATTGTAGATTGGGCATTGATTTATGACATGATTTTTAATTTTTTAAAAAATTTAATTTGAGCATCGCCGATCCCCATTTCCCATGGCTTTAGGTTGTCCATAAATTCCATAAACCATCAAATTAAAAATGGGTTTGGTTTAGCATAGTGCACTCAGTTCTGTCATGATAGATGTTTTCAATACATGCTTTGGCTAGAATATGATTAGGAAGTGTCCATTGGGCTGGATGGGCCTTTGTGGGTTCAGCGTGTCAGATTCTCAAAGAAACTCTCTGTGTGGACGTGTTGTCAGAATGGGTATGCTCTCTCGCATTGTGAGTTTTCCTTCATATGAAATTTTTGCAAGACAGCAGCCCTTTGCATGGTAGGGAAACCTGTATCTATTGTTTAACTCCTTTAGGAGCCCATTTGGATGCGTGACCTTCATCAGAATTAAAACCACATTGTCAAAGTTTACCAGTACCGATTCAAAATGGTTGCTTGGATGCGGATTTCATTTATTCATATAAGTTCCTCTATCTTTCCTGTCATTTGCAGCACCATGCAGAAACCGTAAGCCCTTCTGCACTAACACCTTCAGCTTTGCCACTGGACTTACTTAACAATGCCGTCGCAGCCTTCAGTACTGTGGAAGAACTGATCCGCTATCTTGAGCCAGACCGATGGCAGCTGGATTTGGAAGACTTGTATAGGCCAACATGGCATATACTTGGAAAGGCTTTCACCCTGGGGAGGAAATCAAGAGGTAGCTTCTTTTCTTTTCTTTTGGTCCCTGAACAGCACTACTAAAGAAATGTTTTTCGGTTCCATCATTTAAAATCACCTTCAATCCATTTGAATTGTTTCCGAAGGGTAGAATGATACTATAGGATAACTAACGTGACTGTGGATGTTAAAATTAATCCGATCACTTTCCATTGTTATTAACAGAGTATTTCTTAAAATGTACATACCTTAAAAAGGAAAAGTGTAACAGGGTAATGTTGAATTAATGCAGTGTAGATTGAGGCAGGCACACATTTTGTTTTTTCTATTTTTTTTAATTTAAGGTCAAGCCCAGCCTGAAAATTGAAAGGGTATGAAGCCATACAGGAAGCAGGAAAACATTATAAAGAGGTTCTCATACTGTTGCAGGCTACCTGGCCAAAGCATTAGGAAAATTTGCAATTGCACTCTAATCACCTTAATTTAGAACTTCTCATCTCCTTCCTGACAGGGTAAAGGAGATAGAGAGAGAAAAAAAGAGAGAGAGTGTGTGTGGTAAATGAAATAATTCATAGCAGTTGGTCAATTAGCAATATAGTGAATAGCCTCCAAATTGGGGAGCACTTTGTGAGTATAATGACCTTATTTTTCATTTTTCACCAAATATGGATATTTGTATCTTGATAACTTGCTGCTTAGCTCAGTAAAGTGGCCACTGTGGTTTTGGAAGAAGATGAAAATTATTAATAATGAAAAAGCTGTCCTTTGGGGAGTGATAGTATCAGAAATATTATTGCCTATACAGTCCTTCCTTGGTAGGAAGATGGAAAAGATAATCTTACAGGTCATCCCCTGTCATTTCAGTAATTTGTTTCTTTTGCAAAGCAGAACTAGGAAGTGTGTTTATAAGAAACTTTCTATAACTTTATCAGAAATTGAGCAGACAGTCAGCTCAAGTCTTCCAAGCTAGACTATAAGGAAATCTTATCCCTACCCTATGCATTGATGACAGTTGCCCAGGTATTTTCCTTTATTGAGGGGAACCAAAATCATCACCTGAATTGGTCATGTTCAGGCTTGTCCAAGTATAGAATGTCATTTAAATTGAATTGGAGGATTTTCTTTTCGTGGTATATGAAATTGGTGTTTAAGTGCCTGGCTTTCAGTTCTGTTCCAGATGCAACAGCATTGCAGCATATATCTCGATTCAATATTCATTTCCCTTCCCTCCCATCTTAGTACCAGACAATGAAAATTTGTAAGCATAATTGACAATTGAACTAATAGTTCTAAACTAGCAAATTTATAGATCATCATTTAGATCTTCCAGAAGGTGGAGTGGGGAGGAGTTTTCTTAAATCTACCTTTGTGACAACTGACCCTGGATCAGAGCCTACAAAGCTCCCTGGAAGCCACTGTTGTCTTACTTTAGCTGCATACACACAATGAGTTAACTGAAGACATGGCCAGTGGGTAGTGTGCCTTTAAAACCTTGAAGCTCTAAAGCAGATCTTTCAAATATTCATTTAGCACTTTCCAAATTGAAGCGCTTTGCAGTTTGCCAAATGCATTTTAAGTGTACAGTAGGTGTGATAAAAGAAGTGTATATTTTTGGAACCTTACGTAAACTAAAATGCAGGTGTGGGATAACATCTGTATAGACAAATCCAACTCCCTACATGACTGTCATCCTACAAAGAATTGAAGACTAGATATTTTAAAGACTCCTAATTAGACATTGCATTGGATTTTCTTGTGAATAAACAGATCACAGTGTTACCACATTCATCTTAAAAAGACCACCCTCAGATTGCACTACTGAGGATGGTAGTTTTGAGCTGAAAATTTGTTCCATTGTCCCGACACAGATGGAACAGTTAGCTAGCTGTATTGCTCCTGAATGTGAATCTGAGGTAAGGTGGAAGGAATTAGAAGCTAGAAACAAGCTTTAAGAGCTTTAAACTTATGATCTTTAGCTTCACCGTCAATGCCTTCAACCCCTTGCGTTCATTGATATCGAAGGAACTTGCTGGGCCAGAGATGGTGACATTAATTATTGTATCCTGGAAGGTGTTTAAATGTGGAAGGTGGAGAATTGGAAGAAAATATTTGATTTCAGTGATCATTAAATTGGTGCCTTATCAAATCCCTTCAAGCTTTGTGTTTCCATGAAATTAGAGGATCCTGAGATTGAAATCTTACATCCAAAAAATTGCCTGATCAAAATAAAGTCATTCTTACCCAGGTCCTAAGTTCTATATAGCATTTTGAGGATTTGTACTAGCAATTTGTGGTGAAATGTTAAAAATAGTTTGATGCCTGTGTGTCTGTGATGATTTGGAAGTGGGAACCAGTCTGTCCAATATTGTATGAAGGGTTTATAATCCATATTTTTATTTAAACCAACTGGAATCTACAATGAGGTTTTCTATTCCTTTTTTTTCCCCTCCTTTCCCTGGTTCAGTGGTTTTCATTCATACCTTGCTACTGAAGAAAACATAGCATAGTTTCCAAGTGAGACTCAGTCACTGCTTAAAAAGGGCTTTTGACTGTTATGTCAAACATGATAAATGAGTGGAAGCCTAGTTGAAAGTGTGTTTAAATTTTCACATTGTAGCAGGTATCGTAGTTTAGTTCACTTGGGAAATCTATCTAACCTTTTATTGTGGTTAAGTAAACATTTTAAAGGAAATATATACATTCACTTTTGTGGTTTCATGAAAACAGTGTGTTAAAATCCATTTATGGTAGATGACTATCCTTTGAAAACTAAGAGCTTCATTCACACTTCAGAGAAGTTATTGTCATTAGATAAGCATTGGACTATTTTGCCACCGAGTTTTGTTTTTTATTTTTTTCTAAATGAAAATATGTTTTGAGTCCAAATCAGTAATTCTCGTGCAGGCAAATAAAAGTAAGAGATATTGGAACTTGGCTATCAGCCTGAAAAGTGGGGGAGGAAGAGAGAAAGAAAAAGGTAGATATAGGAAGAGAGACCAAAAAAGAGAGAAAGAGAGGAATGACATGAATGTATATTCAATTCTAATATAATTTTTAGGTATGTTGTTCAACTTCTCCAACCAGAAGTTATTTCAAGATTTGAATAAAATTAAATATTTAAATATATTTTTATGAAAGTAATTTGTTTCTTATACAGTCAGTTCTATTACAAAATGGTAGTTTTGTGTTTGAAGGCCCATGTGTTATAGAAAAACCTTGTTATCATTGAGGAAAATGGGAATTTGGGATTAGAAGGTAGTTTGAAGATAACACCCTGACTGATATTTTAATACAAATCATTATTTCCAACATGAACAAAACAGTTTTATAATCTTGTCGCTCGTTATTTTTCTGAATTAAAATATTAGAAAGTTCAAAATCAAAGTACTAATTAGGTATAGTGTTGCTGAAGTAGAAGCTAAGTGTAGCAGCATCATGCTTTGTTCAGAAACACATGCATATGCACAATTCTTTCTACACCAGTCTTCTTATGACAAACACCTTCTAACATGTTATAGCCTGTTGTTGGGTAGGGACCGTGTCTATATGTTGCCGACTTGTACTTCCCAAGCGCTTAGTACACCGCTCTGCACACAGTAAGCACTCAATAAATACGATTGAATGAATGAATAGCAAAATCGCGTAAGGAAAGTACACATTACTGCAGATCTGACTGTATTTAATATGTTGTCATACCATAAGGAAATAAAATGATCACAGTTGCATTTAAATCTTTAAAATATTGGTTTTACATTAATAAGAGCATTTCCAAAGTAAAATAATCTGAAGACTTGAAATGTAGCCACCAGTATTTTCTACTCGAAAGGAAATTTAAGATAAGTGAAGCAGTATGGCCAACAAGTTCTGGAAATCCTTGCCTCAGTGGCCTTTTAAGCCAGCTATTGTCATGAATAACAGCCTGCTATATCATTTAATTGGTCCTGTTACTGTGTAATCGTCTTTGGTGATTACTCTTATTTTGTTTTTTTAAGATAACTAAAATAGGCTTCTTTTGGCATGGAGGGAATCATTTGATCATTCACAAAATCAGCATGTGGCCATGAGGTCAAGTCCGTTTTTCTCAATCAAGACCATATACTACTTTCATAATTAGATTATGTGTAACATTCAACAAAAACAACCACTAAGCATAGTTGGATACATATGCCTTTCCAGTTTCTCCAAATTCACATTTTAATTCATTTTCATATGTTTAATTGAAGTGTGGCATTTAAATAAGAAATATTTTTAAGTAAAATGTGGTGTCTGTACAATAATGAGTTCTTTCAATGTTTTCCTTTTTTTCCTTGTGTTTTTGGAAAAGTTCACAGAGGGACATACTCTCATTAATTCCTATCATCATGTAACTTTTACTTAATGGTATTTTACTTGGTGTGTAATCTTACTAATGCAGCTATAAAGTACAATGGTTCTTTCAAAAGACACTTGGCAATTTGTTGAAAGGGTGTTTTGTTTGGTATTTACAAGTAAGAACTCTTCTAAGAGAAGAAAGCACAATGCAGTTAACTAACTTGCCAAAACAATAAAAACAATGGTTATTAATTAGATAGTCTGTCCTTTAAAAAGGAGTAAAGTGAAGAGTCTAAAGGAGGCTACTTCACATTTAGAAATTTTTGGCTTTCCTGCAATAATTTTGCTCCTTTTTATTCATAACTTTTTTGCTAGAATCAAGGAAAATTAAGAACACTTTTTTTACCTACCTATAAATTGTTCAATTTAATCACACGTATCGTGTTTTAAAGGAAGATCCTAATTTTTTCTCAATCATCTTTTTATGTATTGGATTCAATCTCAAAGTTTCCTGGACTACATTCAAATGAATGGGATTTAATATATAATCCTACATTTCTTCTTAAAGTTTCCAATTTGTAACTCTCGAATATTTTGTTGATTGTGCTTTTAATATTGTACAACGACGTATTAGCTTTTCTGTCACAATGGGGCTTTGTTAAGAATGAAATAGGCAGAAAGTTCTACTCAGCCGTGTTTTGCTGAAAGACGCTGCAACTCGGTTTCAAAGAGAAGGGACACTGTTAGGGTGATATTGTTCGCGACTAACTGGCTTTCTTTGAAAAAGAAATTCATTGCATCGGATTAGTGTGGCATATTCATACCCACAGCATGAGCATTTATGTGTTTGTGGTTTCTTTCATATCATTCAGTGGTGGATCTGAACCTTCTGAAAGAGGAGGTACGGCTATACAGCTGTACGCCTCGCAACTTCTCTGTGTCCCTGAGGGAAGAGCTTAAGAGAACTGATATAATTTACTGGCCCAGTTGTCTATTGGTGAAACGCTGTGGGGGAAACTGTGCCTGCTGTCAGCATAACTGTAATGAATGCCAATGTATCCCAACCAAAATCACCAAAAAGTATCATGAGGTATGTACATAGTTTTCTCTTCATTCTCAGTTTGTCATATTTTATGATCAAGGGGAAACAAAAATGTAACACAGTCAAGCAAACAGAAAGCAGGAAAATCAGTAAATCAAGGTATGGTATTTATTGAGCCCTTACTATGTTCAGAGCACTGTACTAAGTGCTTCTATCCACAACAGAGTTATTTGACATGCTGCCTGACCACAATGAGCTTCCAGTTTAGAGGGGGAGACAGACATTAATATAAATGAATAATGGATATGATCTGACCGTATATCTGCCAGGATTTATATTTGGGATGTTTCAGTTACTTTAGTAATTAAAACTTCCTTAAAACAGTCATTTCTGTAGCATGGCCAAATGGAAAGAGCATGGGTTTGGGTTCAAGAGACCTCGATTCTAATTCCAGCTCTACCACTTGCCTGCTGAAATGACCTCGGGCAAGTCACTTAACTTATCTGTACCTCAGTTTTCTCATCTGTAAAATGGAGATTTAATACGTGCTATCACTCCTATTGAGACTGTGCGACAATTAAATTGTATATACCCCAGTGCTTACTACAGTGCTTGACACACTTAACAATGACTATCATGATATAATTGTTATTATTATCAGGTAAGAATGTATCATTTCAGAAACATTTTGATGGTTCTTTCTTAGTTTTGGAAGGATTGTGCATTCACTTTTGAGAGATTTCATGACCCAATAGTGTTATAGTATTAAAGGCATTATAATATTTTAGCTTATAACCCCTTTGCTTGACCAACTCCAAATATCTGACTTAACTTTTACCAAAAAAAAGGAAAAAGAAAAAAAGAGCCGGGGACTAAATTTAGCTTTTTCTTTCCTTAAAAATTCTAAGATACAAATCAGGTGACTTGTTAACGAAGTATCAATAATGAACGCAGCTTTACCGTCAGTGAATTTTCCATCACTTAGAACGGTGCTTGGCACATCATAAGCACTTAACAAATACCATAATTATTATTATTTTTTGATTTATCTGAAAAGTTGGACACTTCCTGAAAGGCTGTCATCCATTTGGGTGAGCACGGGGCTTGTTGCTTACAAGCAGTGCCTTTATCGTAGCAAGATAAAAATTTTAGGTAATCAATCATCTTTTTCTTGTGGTATTAGGCTGCACCTATATCTGCAACTTGAATATTTCTGTAATCACCCCTTTTAGAGAGAGAAAGAAAAAAGCTTCTATCTGTATGCATAATATGTTGAATAGATCCTTTCAGCTGATATCTCAGGGAGCTTTCTAATGGGAGGATGGGATGATGATCATGTAAGGAAAGAACAGATATTTACACATTATGCTCCCCAATTTCTGCCACTATCAGATTATTAGTAATTCTAAGACCATTATTAGAGCCCAATGTTTCTTGTAGCAGTTTTATTTGCTCAGTGGTTGACACTGTGTTTGAGATTTCATTGTCATCCTAAAAAAATGGGAGAGCTTTAAAAATAAAATCTAGCATAGTAATTACAACTGAGAGAATCAAATGTTATTTTTCTAAATCAAATTGACATAACAGTGCACCGAACATTACTTCTAGTGGCCAGCTATTTAGGAGGCATTAATTTCTATTTCCTAGCCTTAGAAAAAAAAATGCTACAAAAATTCCAGAGTAGTAGGATTAGGAGGAATACTTGTATAAATTTATATTAAAGATCCCTATTTTCTAATGTCTTTGATTTTTGCTTGAGTATCAATTTTGCACATGAGGAAATCCCCTAAGAATGGGATTTACTTAGTTTTAAAATGCATTTCCACTTCCAGCCCTGATGGAAAACTTGAAATGAAAAACATGCTTGCTAGTGTATTTCCAAACCTCAAATCAAGACTGGCTGAGGTCCAGCTTCTGAAATGGCCCGAAGTTATGAGTGAGGTGTACTTGCTTTGAATGTATTTCTCATCCTTAGCATTCATGTGGAAAGTGTCACAAGATAAGCATGTGCTTTCTTGTGAAAGTTCAGTTTTGCAGAATCAGCAGATTTAGGGGATGTTGTATATAATTCTCAAAGTCTTAAATTGCATTGTTTGACTCAGACAAAATAATATAGACTCAAAAGCTCTGAAGCAATATTAGCATTTCATATTAGTGAGAAGGAAGAGCATTCTGCAGCCTTTCTAGGACACTCTCCGTTCCCTCCCCCACCAGACTTTCATTCATAAGTAACCGAGTGATTGTGAGTAAATGGTCTTTATAAAGCACAGGGATATGGTTTAGCCATTATGCTCCCCCAGAGCTTACCATACTATCTACTTTGATCCCTCTGTCCTCAGCCCCAAGCCCTCTTCATAATTCTTTGCAGGACCAAGATATTGTTGTGACCAAATTTTTGATTTCATTGGTAGTTTCACATATTCTCCTAAGAGTGAAATCCGTCAATATTTAACATTCAAATCTGATGGCATAATTATTCCTGATCCCCTCAAAAATCCCAGATGCAGTAAGATTTGCTTTGACTGAAGCTCCTGTCTCTGGAGAATGTCTTAAAGCTCCCCCTCTAGATTGTAAGCTTCTTGTGGGCAAGGTGTGTGTCTACTGTTATTTTGTACTCTCCCAAGAGCTTAATACAGTGATCTACACACAATAAGCACTTAATAGATACAATTGATTGGTTGTAGGAGTGGAGTATAGCCAACAAAAACTAATGGGTGGGGTAATTGAGGAACCTCAGCTCAAGAGTGATCAAGTTTCTTTTGGTGGATTTCCAATGTTTCAGTTTACTACTTCAGGCATTCTGTATATTGAGGTCAAAATGTCTAATGATTAATTTAAAGGTTGACTTCACTTGTTCTCTCTCAGGTTCTTCAGTTAAAGCCAAGAATCGGTGTGCGGGGATTGCACAAATCACTGATAGATGTACATCTGGAACACCATGAGGAGTGTGACTGTGTGTGCAAAGGCAGTACTGAAGGATAAATGCAACTTTGTGTGCTGCCTTTTTCCATCTTGAAGCATGTTCAATCACTGGCTGATTCTGTTGTGGGCCTTGTGCATTATCTCCCTCTGTAATCTCAGTTGTTTGCTTTGAGGATCTTCCACCATCAGGATTTCCAGTGAGGTCTGAAAGAGGATTCTGAGTTGTGCAACAGCTTGTTGTGAGGAGGCCCAGTATAAGGATAGGGAAATGTCACCAATCATTAAGGGCTTTAAATAGCTTGCTACCTAGGTAGATAGATCCAGTGTATCTACCTAATTCTCCATGTTTTCTATTTGTTTCCTTGGCATTCCATGGGTAAAATTGGCTGGTATAGAACAGCTACTGTTCACCTAAAGACCTAATCCCGCTGGCTGCCCAAAATCTAGAGCTCCGTACACCTGGCCCATGGAGTGCAACAACATCTGGAAAATAAAAATGTATGTATATTTTCTCCTATACTCAACTATCCAAATCCCAGAAACTATGTTGTTATGAATTAAAAGTCAATTTCTCCGATATTGGTAGGAAAGACTGGATTGTTCTATCTTCAATAAAATTTCTGCCATTTGGAAAAGCAGACTGGACAACACACATGATTCAGAAGAGACAAACCTTGAAAAGAACAGTGGCCTTATTCTTGCTCCAATCTATGAGTTGGTTTATTTGTTTTATTGTGTACATTTTTATACTCTCCCTTTGACAATATAACTATTTGCTTTTCTAATCTTGTTAAATATATCTATTTTTACCAAAGGTATTTAATATTCTTTTTTATTACAGCCTAAATCAACTAGTTTTTAGCTTGGGAGATTTTAAAACAGAGTTATGTACAGCTAGAGGAAAAGAGATGCAGTCATTCTGAGGGTAGTATATTTTATTCAGTTGGTTTTCTTTAAAATGGTTGAGTAAAGAGTCTTGAAAGCAGATGAAACCTCATGCTTCATGACTGGAGATAGAAATAAAGGACAAAATTGGAAATCAGTATCCAAATCACTTTTCTTTATTACCATTTCATTTCGAAGATGGACCTAATATAGTTCCTGTTTTGTGGTCCTTTTGTTTCTCAACCACAGGAAAATATAAATCAACACAGGAGAGCAAAATTAACGCATTTCAGAAAAGTATACTACATAACACAGTATATTTATTGTCAAGATCAGTAGCCTCTCAGTGATAAATGGTTATAAAAAATTAGTTGGTTCCAAGGTTTTAACTCTGTTCAGTGATATGAACTACAGGTTTTCATTTTTTTGTTTGTTTGTTTTTTTCCTTGTGTACAGTACATCTTCTTAGTGATTCACTTATTCCACCATTTGGAGGAAAACAGTAAAGTATTTTGCTTGTAAAATGCTTAACATGATAGTTTATTTTTGGACTCTGAATTTCCAAAGTGTAAAGAGTCACCAAATAAAGCAATAATGATCATTTGGGAGGAGAAATACGTCTCTGCTTGTGCAAGATTATCTGTGTAAGATGAAGATAAACAAAACGATAGTACATTTCATGCCTTCATAGTGCGTTGGACCAATCACTCACTGTGACCAACCACAGTTCATCCTTTAGAGAGCTGATAGTCTAATAAGTCTCTATGTTGTAATAGCTCTGATTTCCTGCGATTTTTAAGCAGTAAGGTTCTGAGAATAACACTTCTATTTCTCACTAGCTATGATGCTGTTTAAAAGTATAAATAAAATTTCAACAAAAGAGAAAGTAGTGAGTGATTTATGAAATGCTTGGGGTATTTCTTATTGTGTGGACAACTGAAAGAGCATGTGCTCTCTATTCATTTAAAAATTTGTGAGAAACTGAAGTAGATCTGGTTAGCCTATTTGAAGTTTCATGTGTTTAATGTAGCACCTCGAGAATTAGGGCTTCACCAGTGGTTAGCAGTGGGTTCACAATAAATATTATATGAATGAATGAATGAAGAAATGAAACTACTCCAGTCTGCCAGGAGTTGAGCATGCTCATAATCGTTCTAATTGTGTTATTTTTGGGGAGTCATCATTAGTGAAACTGAAGCTAATGATGCTATAGTTTTAGAAGAGTGATTTGTGAGTCTTCTTAATGTCCCTCTGATCTCTCTAGATACATCTTGATTTCTGAGCAAAATTGTTTCTGGGAAAGGAAAGATTAAACAATCCTCAGCTAAAATCAGACCTCCATTTTCTGGCATTCTTGTTCTCTCTTTAGTCCTTTGAGCCTTTTTTTGAATTCTAGGCTCCTTTTGAAGTCAGAAGTCAGGCACCACATGGAAGAAGTATTAAGAGTCCCAAAGAGAATTACAGTCTGCACCACATGAACATTCTGCATGTGTCTACTTAGGTCAGCAATAGTACCTACATTTTATTCTTCAGGATTAAGTTCACTTCAAGAGGCATTCAGTCTCAAGAGTCGGCTGATGGGAAAAATTGAAAAAAAATTTTTTTCACATACTTTGAAGACTTCATATTTATATAGGTGGTGTTTGAGTTGAGCAGTTTAAACCATGAATATATTCTAATTTGAAATATTGTTTTCATAGCAAGGAATGAACATATATATTTCTGACAAGTAAATTGAATTGAATACAAAGGTAAAAAGTCACCTTTATAATAAAAGGCAATTTGTGCACTGCATCAGGTAGGACAAAAGCCACCACATGACGATCTGTCTCTTTAGAGCCACAATACAGAAAATTCCAAAGAAGGTGATTTTTCTCTGTTCTGTTTTCCCAAACATTTTCCCTTATGACTGTTAGGTCCTAGGAATGGTGATGCAAGGTGATAGAAAAGAAATCTCACAGTTGGAAAGGCACACACATATCAACATATGCATAAAACATAAAATAGCTCCATATCTTTCTTCCCTGCTTCCTCAGTGTTCACAGGTCCTGGGTCCAGAGCATGCAAATCAACTTTAATTATCACTAGGGTCTAAAATGACTTTCACTGTTACATATCCATTGTTTAGGGGCTTGAGGTTTAATATGAAGAGAATTTTCATGTTTCCAGGGCCCTCTCTTGGTACAATTACCCCTATTGTATATTCAGGTAATTAGTTATCTGTAGATTTTTTTTTTATTAGACATTGCCTCCTGAACTTTGTAATGTCATTCAGCTAGTAAATAGCTCTAAAGGTCAACCTGGAAAATGACAGAGGTTGTAATTTTAATAACTTAGTATATTTGATATAAAACTATCTTCAGTCTCACTGTCATTATATGATGTCATCGAAAGGGCACGTATTTTCCACTTCATCTTATGTTTTTAGTTTTGAGTTTGTTCTAAGACTCTGAAATGCTATAATATGCCTTTGTGTCTTTTTCCTTTATGAAGCATTGCTTGGTGTTAGCATTCCTTTTGTGAATAGTTTTGGGGATTTTTTTCAGTGTACATACAGTGTGTATTTATGTGGTCTACACTCCAGCTTAAAAGTGAAGATGTTCGTCAGAGTGACTGCTCCAGGAGATTGGCAGCCCCTTAAAATCCTCCTTTTGATTTTAGTATAAAAATATTTGTTTTTCAGTAACAAGAGCAGGAGTGTAACAGCATTGTGCCTGTAAATAAGGCCTGCTTCTTTTTCGAAGGACCTGAAAAAGACAAAGACTAAGTCTTTCTTCCTGCAACTGTGTACAAGGCATTTGTTCATGGTGTTATATTGCAATCGGTCCATGTTTGAGATTTAATTTGAGTGCTTGTGATAAGCTAACGTATATTGCTGCCTCATACACTATTGCTACCATCACCTCCCTTAAATCTTTAGGGGAATCCAAGATTTACTATGTTGTACAGGCATATGTAGTAGAAAATGTAAACCAGGGGGTGTGCTTGGAAACCCTAGAACCAAAATCATTGTTAAAAATTTAATGAATAAAAATATATTCATAAACACAGATTCACAATTATTTTTCTATTGAGAACTTTGGTCTTCCTGTTTTTACTCCATGGTAATCATCCTGCTTCATAGTGACACATTATTTTGGCATTAATCAACCAAGTAAATTGCTAAAACTTTATTTTCTTTTAATGTTGGCTAGAAATATAATTGAGATGAAGGCATATGTTTGATAATTATGAAGGCTTTAAAATTGATACTACTACCAAGTAGAAGTGTTCTATCCATCGAAAGTGGGGTTACCTTCAACCCAATATTTGTTTCAATTCTTCTTGACGGTACTCTATTTAAATTTTTGAAAAAAAAAATGAATAGTTCTTACTTTGATCCATGAGAATGTGCAGCATATAAAACATTTACAGTGTATAGAGATAGCTCATAACTTTAAAGATAACGAACACCAGGATTATCCTAAAGTTTATATTTTGACTGTAAAGGGGAAGACGTTGTGGATTTGAGTTATGAACTACTACATTTAGGAAACTAGTTGAACAACTCAGGAGCAGAATGATAGAACTAATAAAGGAAATGCATTCTGGTATTCAGAGAGGTAGTACATAGCAACAAAAAAATTTTGACCAAGCTATGAATTTTGCCAAAAAGCAGGTGGCGTTTTTATCCAGAATGCTATGACTATTGGGGTTGCGGAAATTCTTTCCAAAGGTAGGCAAAATATCTGTGAATTTCATTTTGGCAAAAAAGTTAAGCACTTCTGACAGAATAGTAAATAATTTCAAATATCTTTCAAATTTTAGCATTCAGACTTTCCAGAGAACCAATTATGGGGTCAGGATCCAGAGAGTCAACAAGCTGCAGTATTTACTATGATTTATCATTTACATATGTTGAAGATAATAAAATTGTTGACATCATCCCTATCTTTAGGATCTTAAGTAAGTACTGTACAAGGAAGTTAAAATATTAAACCTTGCTCCGAGAAGAAATATTTTCAAAGTTTCTTTTTAGGTATGAAGCCCATTCATCCCCCATCTCTAGTTTGTAACTTCCTGGCCAGAAATAGATATCCCTTTAAAAGTTAAGAGATTTAGCCCTTGAAAATAATCTTTTCACAATACTAATGCTTTTTCTACCACATAATCTACTACCATACTTTCTGAAAGGCATTTGATGCCAGTTATAACCACCACCCCCTACCACCCCCATGCCTAAAATTTAAGAATAGAAGAGACCAGAAAATGAGCTATCAATAGGTATCTTTACGATAACCACTTGTCCAGACATATTTGGCATTTCTACATGGTGCACAATTCTGGCCTTACTTTTTTTTTGTTTTAAAGCAGTGTTTGTTCTCATAAGATGCTAATCCTTTAGAAAAGAGCAATGGCTTGGACAGTAGCTGTTTGTACCTACGCATTTTCCAAGTCTCTTATCTAAATTGTACATCAGTATTCATTGATCTGCAACAATGTGTCATGTATGTGGACTTAAAAAAAAAACTGGCCAGATGTAGTAAAGATTGCAATAATTATGCATAGAAATGGGCTTGATTTGTACAGCTGGAATCTAAGGACTTTCAATTCTGCTAGTACTTAGACTGAGCTACTGCAGTCAGGATTGGAACAAAGGGATAGAAATTGTGAGCTGTCTGGCTAATTGAAGCACCTGGAATCTGAGCATCTACTGGCATTTCAGTTACTGAAAACAAGATTATAAATAATGAGAATTCAAGTGTAGAAGGATCAAGCTTGCAAATAGAAAATCTGAAGTTGATCAGTTCCATCTTAAAAGCTGGTGAAGATTAGTCAATCGGTAAAATTTGGAAAAATTATTGAAATATATATATATATTGTGTAGTGAGTAGTGACTATACTCTTTTTTTTCCCATAGTCCATGGACTGCTCATCCATTGTCTAGATCTGATTTATATAATCAGATGTACTTATTGTGGTATAGTGTATTATGCTGTCATGATGGAATGAAAGAGCATTGCTGAAAAGAAATAGTTGGGAGAATAGTTGTAGCTTTGTTCATTCAAAAGGTCCTATAAATCAAACTAAATGTTCTTTATGCACTGTATTTCATCCCTAGATCTGTAAATATTTTACAGTGACTATTCAGTGGCACGATTTTTATTCCTATGACTTAATCACGAAGAAAATACACAATATGCATAAACTACAACTTTTCCATTAATGACACTAACAATAGAGAAATCACGTAGTGCAGCCATTTCTTATAAAATTAATTGAGATGATCGGATGTGACAAAGTCAATTACAGTACATCATGTTTTATAAGTGTCTTGTTTGAATGTACTTCTAAGGACCTATGCAAGACTAATATAGTCATTGAAAAATGCACTTACAAATCACACATTTTTTCTTATTTGGACAGTCTGCATTTAAGTGCTTGGCACGGTGCGTTTGTGGTGGATGCACATTGACTAATGTACAAAACTGGAATTTCATGTTTTGTAAACCTTTCTGAACAGGTTTTTGGCTTTGTCACTGTTCTAGGCTTTAAACTATAAAGAGATCCTTCCAACTATCTATCTAAACCACTTCTCCAGGCTCAGCTAGAGCTTATTAGGCTAGAAATCTCCCCACCCTCTAGACTGTAAGCCCAGGGTAGGCAGATTGTCTCTCTTTATTGCTGACTTGTACTTTCCAAGTGCTTAGTACAGTGATCTGCACACAGTAATAATAAATGTTAAATGAATGAGTAAAAATAGGGGCCAGAGTAAAGATTTACAATAAGAAGGGTAATAGTGAAATTGGTGACCTAACTTGGAATCTTTAGGTTTCTGCTTTGGAGTCAGTGTGAGACCAATACACGTGGAGCAAGAAAGGGACAAGTAGGCATCATATTGTGTAGTTCAACACAATCATTTTATGTCCATGACCCAGCAGGGTCAAATTAGAGAATCAGCATGGCCTAGTGGAAAAGAGCACAGGTCTGGGTGTCAGAGTTTTAATACTGGCTCTGCTATTTAACTGCTGTGTGACCTTGGGCAAGTCATTTAATTTATCTGTACCTACGTTCCTTCATTTGTAAAATATGGATTCAGTATCTGTTCTTCCTCTCTTCTAGTCCCTTGTAATGATGACGGTGATGGTATTTGTTAAGCATTTACTATGTGCCAAGCAGTGTTCTAAGCGCTGGGATAGGTAGAATGTTATCAGGTTGTCCCACTTGGGGCTCACAGTCTTAATCCCCATTTTACAGATGAGGTAACTGAGGAACAGAGAAGTTAAGTGACTTGCCAATATAGCAGACAAGTGGCGGAGCCGGTATTAGAACCCACATCCTCTGACTTCCAAGCCTGGGCTCTTTCCACTAAGCCATGCTGCTTCTGTAGGACAGGGAATGTGTCTGATGCTGACTGTCCATGTCCAAGACTGAACTCCTTGTCTTCCCTCCCAAACCCTGCCTTCTCCCTGACTTTCCCATTACTGTCGACGGCACTACCATCCTTCCCGTCTCACAAGCCTGCAACCTTGGTGTCATCCTCGACTCTGCTCTCTCGTTCACCCTCACATCCAAGCCGTCACCAAAACCTACCGGTCTCACTTCCGCAACATTGCATCGCCATCCAAACCGCTACCCTGCTCGTTCAAGCTCTCATCCTTTCCTGTCTGGATTACTGTATCAGCCTCCTCTCCGACCTCCCATCCTCCTGTCTCTCCCCACTTCAATCCATGCCTCACGCCGTTGCCCAGATTGTCTTTGTCCAGAAATGCTCTGGGCATGTTACTCCCGTCCTCAAAAATCTCCAGTGGCTACCAATCAACCTACGCATCCGGCAAAAACTCCTCACCCTCGGCTTCAAGGCTGTCCGTCACTTCGCCCCCTCCTACCTCACCTCCCTTCTCTCCTTCTACAGCCCAGCCCGCACCCTCCGCTCCTCTGCCACTAATCTCCTTACCATGCCTCGTTCTCGCCTGTTCCGCTGTTGACCCCCAGCCCACGTCATCCCCCTGGCCTGGAATGCCCTCCCTCCGCACATCCGCCAAGCTAGCTCTCTTCCTCCCTTCAAGGCCCTACTGAGAGCTCACCTCCTCCAGGAGGCCTTCCCAGGCCCAGTCCCCTCCTTCCTCTCCCCCTCCTTCCTCTCCCCCTCCTTCCCCTCCCCATCCCCCCGCCTCACCTCCTTCCCCTCCCCACAGCACCTGTATATATATATATATATATATATATATATATATATATGTTTGTACGTATTTATTACTCTATTTTATATGTACATATTTATTCTATTTATTTTATTTTGTTAATATGTTTTGTTTTCTGTTTCCCCCTTCTAGACTGTGAGCCCACTGTTGGATAGGGACCGTCTCTATATGTTGCCAACTTGTACTTCCCAAGCGCTTAGTACAGTGCTCTGCACACAATAAGCGCTCAATAAATACGGCTGAATGAATGAATGAATGAATGACTGTTGAATCTACCCCAGAGCATAGGACAGCACTTGATCCACAGTAAGCACTTAATAAATATAATAATTAATAAAGCAGTCATAGCACTGTCAGTGTTTTGCCAGAAGGCAGTATTTGCTGCTATTATTCAGGATTCCTGTAGAATCTAATTGCTACATGGAATGTCCTACCTGACTCTTTGGTCAAAACGTTTCACCACTGGTGAGAGGCAGAATCAAGATTAGCATGCAGGTCTCTTGATTTCCAGGGATGTGCTCTTAGTTTTTTAATGGCATTTAAGTACTTACTTTGTGCCAGGCACTGTACTAAGCACTGGGGTAGATGCAAGATAATCAAGTTGGACACAGTCCATGTCTCACATAGTCCTCACAGTCTAAATCCCCATTTTACAGTTGAGGGAACTATGGTACAGAGAAGTTAAGTGGCTGCCCAAGGTCACACAGCAGACAGTGTGGTCTAGTGGATAGAACATAGAACTGGAAGTCCAAAGGGCCTGGGTTCTAATCCTGATTCTGCCAGTTGTCTGCTGTGTAACCTCGGGCAAGTCATTTAACTTCTCTGCCTCAGTTACCTCATCCGTAAAATGGGCATTGAGACTGTGAGGCCCATGTGGGACCAGGGACTGGGTCCAACCTGATTAAAATAGTACCTGGTACATAGTAAACAGCCAATACTGTTAATATTATTATTATGTGGTAGAACTGGGAATAAAACCCAGGTCCTCAGACTCCCAGGGCAATGCTTTGCTTTTTTCCACTAGACCATTAACAGCATGACTAAAGGTAATAGTTTTCTTTCATTCCAAGATGATGCTGTCTTTGGTAAGACTGCATCTGAGAGTGTGTGCCACCAAGAGAAGATCTGCACATTTTGTCAAAGAAAATGTCACAGTTAACCTTTTCTGGCTACTCTGTATTAGAGTTAGAATTGATCAGAGACCAGTGGTTAAAAGGGTAATGGTAAGTCCTACCACCTGCCTGAAAGTGCTTAAACTGTATTATTTTTTTCAATAGGAGTGATGGCTTGCACTCAGCCATTCACATTCTCTGCCCATCACAAGGAAGAACCATGATGCATTGAAGTAAATTCAGACTAAATGAAAGTATCAAAGTTATGCCTCCTCACTAAATATTGGTTACTTTGATAATAAAAATCTTATTACTTTAACTTTAAAAATAGCCTCTCTCCCAAAGTCGGGACAAATATATGCTGGGCAAGGAGGAAAGAATGGTAGTTCATTAATTTTGCTACCTATACACATCCTGAGAGGAATGTGAGCATGTTTAAGAAAAATGTGCTGATGAGTTTAAAATAATAAATAAAACTACCAAAGTTATGCCTCCTCACTGAAATATTATTTTGACGATAAAAATCGTATTGCTTTAACTTTATAAATAGCCTATCACCCAAACCCGGGATCAATATGTGCTGGGCAAGGAGGAAAGAATGATGATTCATTAATTTTGCTACCTATACACATCCTGAGAGGAATGTGAGCATGTTTAAGAAAAATGTACTGAAGAGTTTAAAATAATCCTGGAGCTTGAAAACTGCGTAACTTTATGAGAGAGAGAGGATAAGAGAGAAAGGATTAGCCTGCCCATCCAATCAAACTATACCCATTCTGAGACTGTCAGGGGAGGCCACACAAGTGGCAAGGAGGTATGTTTCAACTAGATCATTTCTCTTGTCAGCACTGCAGTTGGTAAATAGCATTTAGTCACAGTAACAGCAAACTCAACAGAGCAGGGCCCATGGGAACCGGGCCGTACAATTATAGTGCATTTTAAATTTCTTAGTTAAAGGATGCCTCCATCAACCTACCTACTGCAAGGTGAAGCTGACCTGTGGCAGTCCTGAAAGATTCTCATGGATTAAGTTGCCAGATGCCCGTCAGAGATAATTACTGAGAAAGAAAACAGAACCTTCCGTGTTCAGATTATGGGAGGGATGACAGAGAGTGCAACAAAAGCTTAAGCACATTAACCTCTGGTCAACATCGGACTTACCTCCAACATTGTGACTGCTTTATTTTCCCAAGTTGAACTGAATTCACTTGCTGAAATTCGCCCAAACTCTCACTCCATCTATATACATTATGGTCCTGGAGAAAAACCACATGGCCTAACCTAGGAAGGCCTTTCAGAGGATACTAAGGGAAAATAACTCTGGCTTGAAAGTCAACCCAAGAATTTAAGAGTTAACAAATTTGAGTTCAGTTGGGAAGTTTTCCCTGGTGGGATTTTCTTCTATTTAGGGGTCCTGTAGCTACCTAGGCATTAGAATAGTGCATCGGCATTTAGCCAGCATGTTATAAATACCATCTTCATTATTACCATTTTCATAGTATTTGTAAGTGTTCATGTGCCAGACACTGTACGAAGTGCTGGGGTAGATACAAGGTAATCAGGTTGGATACAGTCCGTGCACAGCATAGGGTTCACAGTCTTAATCTCCATTTTACAGATAAGGTAATTTGAGGCACAGTGAAGTGACTTGCCCAAGGTTACAATAGGCAAATGGTGGAACAAGGATTAGAACCCAGCTCCTCCTGCCTTCAGGGCCTCTGCTCTTTCTACTGGGCCATGCTGCTTTGCCAGCATTATTATACCATTATTATTATGAGTATCTCTTTTGATATAGTATTTTGAGTCAAAATTAAGTACACAGCTCGGAGTAAAATAATGATGGCATTTGTTAAGCACTTACTATGTGCAAAGCACTGTTCTAAGCACTGTGGAGATACAAGGTGATCAGGTTGTCACACCTGGGGCTCACAGTCTTCATCCCCATTTTACAGATGAGGGAACTGAGGCTCAGAGAATTTAAGTGACTTGCTAAAAGTCACACAGTAGACATGTGGCGAGCCGGGATTAAAACCCATGACCTCTGACTCCCAAGCCCTTGCTCTTTCCACTGGACCATGCTGCTTCTCTAAAAGATTTAAGTGCATGAGTCATTGACAAAGTCCCTTTTGTAGCAGTAATAATAGTAGTTGGGGCATTTGTCACATACTTAAAATGTGCCAAGCACTGTGCTTCCCAATCGCTTAGTACAGTGCTCTCCGCACAGTAAGTGCTGAATAAATATGATTGAATAAATGAATGAATGAATGCTGGGGTAGAAACAATGTAGTCAGATAAGTAAGATATGTCAAAATGGTGTAACTACTCAGGGAATATGGGGAAAGAAATAACTGGATCTAGGAAGATGGGAATTAATACAGATAAAGTTGGTGAATCATGGCATTTATTAAGGAAAATAAGGACTTTGAGAGGTCACCTGTCCACCTTCTGGTAACTGAAGCATGAAACCATCTAGGACAGGTGGTTGTCCGTTCTTTGCAGAAAACCTGCCAGAGGATGGAGACCCCTCAACTTCTCTCATTTGGTTGTTTGTGTGTTTTGATCTTGCTAGTCAGAATTGGGTCCTTTATGTGTCAAACTGTACTCTCTCTTGCTTTAAAGTCATTTCCTCTTGTTCAAGCCATTGGAGAAATAGGAAAAAAAACTCGCTCTCCACGTGAAAATCTTTTTTATATATTCCAAGTTACTTATTCCATTGCAATGTTCTCCCTTCCACTCTATCCTAATCCTTGCTGCATTATGTATTATGTATAGGTTGGGTGGCTTAATGAGAAGCAGCTTATTGAGAAGCAGCATTGGAAAGAGCATGGGCTTGAGAGTCAGAGGTCATGGGTTCTAATCCCGGCTCCGCCACTTGTCAGCTGTGTGACTTTGGGCAAGTCACTTAACTTCTCTGTGCCTCAGTTCCCTCATCTGTAAAATGGGGATGAAGACTGAGAGTGCTACGGGGGGCAACCTGATTACCTTGTATGTGCCCCAGTGCTTAGAACAGTGCTTGGCACATAGCGCTTAACAAATACCAACATTATTATTATTATTAATGTGTGTAGATTCCAATATCACTACTTCGTGTTGGATTAAAAATTTTATTGCCAAGACTTTACAGCCATTTTGATAAATTATTTCTGCCATTAACTTTGGTCCCATATGTATTTTAAATTCAGGTTGTGTTTCTTCTTGCACAGTTCCAATGCAGCACTCATGAGCTACAGGTCGATTTCCATAACTCTGTCATGTGTCTGCAATTTTGAAATGTTAGCTCTTTGAGGGAGTTACCTTTTAAAATTCTTGCTTAATGCATATGCTAAAAATGCTTTCTATTTATACTACTTCCCTGAGAAAATCATTTTTTTCCTTGATTCTTTTGAAAATGTGGTGTGAGTTTATCAGCTTGGTAGGTATGCACTTTAAAGGTTAAAGTTGATTTTGCTGTCCATGTTGCTTACTGGTTTTCGAGTATCACTTAGGCATAATTAATTTAAAGATGTACAAATAATATTGGGTATTTCTGGACAGTTTCTGAAGGTGAGCAGGAAGTTTGTTTTATAGTGGTCTTTAGAAACCCACTATCAAATGCTACGTCACACTGTCCATAGATAAGTGTAATTCATTCTCTTCCGCTCTTGGTCGAGACACTCTTGCTTATCCCTTGTATCTAGTGGAAGGGGATGAATTTGAATGGTTGCAGATTTTCAATCTGGTTCACTTTACACCAATGACAGACATAATCTAGTTAGAAATATTAAAGGTCTGCAACATGAACTTGAAAGTGCTGTAACATCTATACAGAGATGAGCTGTAAAACCTCAAAGAAAATGGGGCAAAATGACGGTTTAAACCACAATGAAAAACAGGCTTTGGCTGTGAAGATTCCTTTTAGAAACCTCGGTAATTTTGCATTTAGCAGGATGTCATGTTAATGCCAAGGTAATCTAGGTTTTCTCTACTGATAGTACTGAGGCATAAAAACTGATTTAGTGGCATTCCATTTCTTGAGAAGGACCAACCAACTACACACCCACATACACAGTCGCTAAGGGAAAAAAGATTAAAATTTATCAAAATGTATGTTACTATGACCTGAGTCAAACAGGATTTCGTTTGGTAAATATAATTGTGTGCCAGCCAAATTCACTAGACTGCAAAATCACAAATTTCTTTGATCAAAATATGTCATTTTCTCAATGCCCTGAGTTGGACTACTACATGCTTACCCTATTCCACATTTTTTATGGTATTTGTTAAGCACTTACAATGTGCCAGGAACTGTTCTAAGTGCTTGAATATGAGGTAATCAGATCCCATGTCTGGTGCTCAGTCTTAACCATGTTTTACAAATGGGTTAACCGAGGCCTAGAGAAGTTAAGTGAATTGGTCACGATCACTCAGCAGGCAAGTGGTGAAAGTGGCATTAGAACCCAGCTCCTTCTGCCTCCCAGGGCCATTCTATTTCCACTGGGCCATGCTACTTCTGCTATGATTTATTTGCTATATTTTAGCATTATACTTTACTAGTAATTTCCCAATATTCAGGTTGGTGGTAAGATTTTGCCAAGGATGCAGATGTGGTTGAAAGAGTCATATTGCGACTGACAATTAACAATGCATACGTAGTGCTTCATTGCAAATAGTGAATTATTCTTTGCTATACTGTGGCATTTGTAATTTACCATCCCTGAAGCCATTAGAAATTTTGCCTTTTATCATGATCTTCCCAGACTTTGTGCTATGGTATCCTGATTCCTTGATGCAAAGCTGATCTGCTCTTGAGTTCTTTTTAAAGCACATCCTATGTGATTGTGTTTCAGTGCATGGTTCAAACATTCCTGGTGCCATGCTTTCTAAAATCTCACCTCTATGCAGATGACACCCAAATCTACCTCACTGTCCCCAACCTCTCATCTTTTTTGGAATCCTGCATCCCTTCCTCCCTAACATCTCGACATGAATGTTCACCAGCTCCTCACGTTTATCATGTCCAAAATTGAACCTCATCTTCTCTCCTAAAAATCCTCTCCTCCCTCTAACTTTCCCATCGATGTTGACAAAACTATCTTCCTCCCCATCACTCAAGCTTGCAAGCTTGGCAATATTATTGATTCCTCCTCGTCTTTCATGTCCCATTTTCAGTCAGTCACCAAATCCTATCTGTTCTTTCTTCATAACATCAATCAATCGTATTTATTGAGCATTTACTGTGTGCAGAGCATCTCCATAATCTAGCCCTTCCTCTTCATCCAAGCGGCCACCATGTTAGAACAAGGACTTCTCATATCCCACCTTGATTTTTCAATCTCCTCTCTGACCTCCTTGCTTCCATTCTCTCCCCTGTCCAGTCCATACTTAAGTCTTCCAACTTTATCACTTTTCTAAAACATCATCTTGCATCCGTCTATCTCTCCATTCCACAAAAACCTCCAGTAACTGCCCATTCCTCTCCACATCAAGGAGAAACTTCTGACTGTTAGCTGTATTGCACTCATTCAGCTGTGTCTTCAGTCCTCTATCACTAAACCTCAGTTTTCCCGCTTCACTATACTCAAGCCAACCTACTCCTTCGGCATATTCTCCGCTCCCTCTGCTGACCTCTTGCCCACCCCCTCTTTAAGTCTTTCTCCCTTAACATCTGTCAAGCCAATGCTCCCTCAGTAGAGAAGCAGCCTTGCTCAGTGGAAAGAGTACGGGCTTTGGAGTCAGAGGTCATGGGTTCAAATTCCAGCTCCACCACATGTCTGCTGTGTGACTTTGGGCAAGTCACTTAACTACTGTGTGCCTCAGTTCACTCATCTGTAAAATGGGGATTAAGGCTGTGAGCCCCACGTGGGACAACCTGATCACCTTGTAACCGCCCCAGCGCTTTTGCACATAGCACTTAATAAATGCCATTACTATTATTATTCATAGCCCTTCTAAAATTGCATCTCTTCCAAGAGGCCTTCCCTGATTAATCAATTCCCCCCCACCCCCCTTTTAGACTGTGAGCCCAATGTTGGGTAGGGACTGTCTCTATATGTTGCCAATTTGTACTTCCCAAGCGCTTAGTACAGTGCTTTGCACATAGTAAGCGCTCAATAAATATGATTGATTGATTCCTCCTGCCTGTAATTTATTTTACTATCTTTCTCCTTCATTAGATTCTAAGCACCTTCAGTAAGTACAGTGATAATGCTTAACTCTGTAGTACGTAGTGCTCTGCACTAAGTGCTCAATAAACAATAATAATAATAATGGAATTTATTAAGTGCTTACTAGTGCTGAGCACTGTTTATTACTGATTGAATGACGGCGTCAGATTCCCGGGATAAAAACCAGGTGAGTGAGCTTGGATCACTATTTGATTGCGCACATAGTTTATTTGTAATAGTTATTCAATGGAAATTGATATCACCTAGTTATTTGCCATCACTCGGCTGAGTAGGAAAGAGTGAGAGAAGGTGTTTGTGAAGATTTTAAGCAGCAGCAGCATATGGCCTAGTGGAAAGAATACATGCCTGGAAGTCAAAAGACTCAGGCTTTAATAATCCCTGCTCTGTCCATTGTGTGTGAACAGGGTAAAGTCACTCAACATCTCTTTGCCTCAGTTACTTCAACTAGAAAATGGGAAGCAAATACCTGTTCTGCCTCCTAATTAGACTGAATCTCATGTGGGACAGGACTGTTTCCAACTTAATAAACTTATATCTACCCCAGTGCTTAGAATGGGGTTTGACACATAGTAAGCACTCAACAAATCTAGTTATAATAACCATAATAATAATGATAATAAGGTAAGGATGAAAACTCCAAATTAAATGCAGCTTTTTTTGTCCTAGACCCTGCTGAATCACACACCTATGACCTTAAAGGAAGAGCAGCACTCATGATTTTTATCAGCTGGAGCCGGTTTCTTTTGTGGATAAAGCCCACTAATCTCTGTTTATTTAAGCCTTCAATTTGGTGGTTTATGTCCAATTCTGATATATAATACAGTCATGGCTTTCAGCAGATGCAGACCTTTACCATAGTTCCTGGATCTGTCATTATCAGGATCTACTGCTTGGAGAATACTGACAGGACTCATTCAATCAATCAGTCTATCAGAGGATATTTTGAGCTGCTTATTATATGCAGGGCTGTGTAGTAAGCAGTGGGCACAGGTGGGAATTAAACCTGGCCCTGTCTCTTGAGGGGATCACAAGAAAAATGGTAAATCAAGCAAATCAAGAACATTTGGCTGAATAGGGTTGCAAATACTTCTAGAGGAAAATCCACCTCATTCAGTGATCACATTATAACTATCACAATCTCCAGGTACTCACTCATCTAAACCAAATGCTAAATAACTAAACTTTGAGAGCCGGTTAGCCCCAGAAATGATGATTTTTTTTGGTACGGTGCTCAGTAAGCACTACTGACTGATGAGCCTGTCTGATGAGAAAATCTCTTCTGAATGTCCAAAAGAGGAACAGCGGTGATGAAGCTGACGTCACATCTTTGTATTTTCCTCTAGACTGTAAGCCTACTGTGGGCAGAGAGCATGTTGCATTGTACTCTCCCAAGTGCTTAGTACACCATTCTGCATACAGTAAGCACTCAGTAAATATCATTGATTGATTTATGGAACTAATATCCAATGCAAGCAGAATAAAAATGCTGGAAGACTTAAATGCAAGGCTGCTATCAATAAATCCATTATATTTAGTATATAATAATAATTATTATAATTATGTATCTGTTAAGCACTTACTATGTGCCAAAAACTGTACTAGTGCTAGGGTGGACACAAGCAAATTGGGTTGGACACAGTCCCCTGTCCCATTTGGGGCTCTCAATCTCACTCCCCATTTTACAGATGAGGCAACTGAGACACAGAGAAGTTACGTGACTTACTCAAGGCCACACAGCAGACAAGTGGCAGAGCCAGGATTAGAACCCACGACCTTCTGACTCCCAAGCCCAGACTCTGGCCACTATGCCATGCTGCTTCTCTGGCTTATGTGTGTGGAACACAGTATTGAGTACTTAGGAGAGAGTAAAATAGAAATGACACACACAATACTTGTCCTTAAGGAATTTTCAAACAAGGAAGACCTATGGAAAATATATTACCAATCATAGGAAAAAGAGAATGGACAGATGAGATGAGTAAATAAGTGTTTACAAAGAGGGTGTTGATCAATATGAGCAAAGGTGCTTCCAGGTGGCTGTGAATGAGTAAGGGCTGAGGTGATAGTTGGGCAAGATGCAACCTGGAAAGAAGAAAATAAGTCAGGAAAAGCCTCCTGGAAGAGGTAGAGTTTTAGGAGGACTTTGAAGATAGGAAGAACTGTGGTCTGGCAGACTTGGCCTTCTTTCGTACCTGGAAGAAGGATTGGAGCAAGGCATTGGAGATGAGTAAGTCAAGAATGAGGCACAGCGAGAAAATGACTGTGAGAAGAATGGAGAGTGTAAGCGAATAGTGCATGCTGTGGTGGGGGAGGAGAGCTGGGTAGAGTGTCTTAAAGCCAATGGTTTTCTCCGTTCTTATATGAAGCTCATTTAGGAAAATAGTGCTCGATTGGACCAAGATACTAATTTGTCTTTTTTCTGTTACTTCTCTCTAAATGAATTTCCCATTTCTCTGTCTCTTCTTTTCCTCTGTGGCAAGAGCCCGGGCTTGGGAGTCAGAAGGCATGGGTTCTAATCCTGACTCCGCCAATTGTGAGTTGTGTGACTTGGGGCAAGTCAGATGGCTTCTCTGTGCCTCAGTTACCTCACCTGTAAAATGGGGATTAAGACTGTGAGCCCCACGTGGGACAACCTGATCACCTTGTGTCCCCCCCCGCCCAGTGCTTAGAACAGTAAGTACCTCGCACATAGTAAGAATTTAACAAATGCCATTATTATTTATTATTATCTCTTTGATCCCTTCCTCCTAATTCTAAGTCATAGAAGCAGCTTGGTGTAGTGGATAGAGCATGGGCATGAGATTCAGAAGGTCATGTGTTCAAATCCCGGCTCCACCACTTGTCTGCTGTGTGACCTTGTGCAAGTCACTGCACTTTTCTGTGCCTCAGTTACTTCATCTGTAATATGGGGTTTAGAACAATGCTTTGCTCATAGTTAGTGCTTAACAAATGCCATAATTATTATTATTATTATTTAAGACTATGATCCCCATGTGGGACAGGATCCGTGTCTGATTGGATTATCCACCCCAGCGCTTAGTATAATGCCTGGCACTTAGTAAGTGCTTAACAAATACCATCATTGTTATTTTTATTATGATTATTATCTGGGCTCTCCCTCCCACACTTCAGCTCCCCTACATGCCTGCATGGAGGCAAAATCAGAGTTATTAATGGTGCCAAGAGTTTGGGGATATGTCAGTCATGACATATCCTCCTCTTGTAAATTTCAAATCTACTAGTACCAGGACCACCTGTTCCTATTCCCGACCTTGGTGATGCTTAAACTCGCCTCACCACCAACTTGCAGGAAAACAGGCCCTCAGACAAAGAGCTGGGAAGGAGGTAGAAAAAGAAGCCCAGTGACTGAAGTTTGCCTTTAGCTTTTGGTCCAAAGCAATATGGAATGCAGGGGAACAAGTCGTCAGCAAAAGGCAGCATGGAAATCCTTTAGAGAGCAAACTCTGTGAAGCTTTTTTTCCTCTACCCCATAATAGAGTGGAACATTGTGAGCTAATGTAATGTGCCTTAGAGATAGACGACAAAGAGGGTGTACAACCCAGCAGCTGAGAAATATTTAGCTCTGCCTATGGTTTACACCTAGATAATTTGATTAAAAAAATTTAATCTCTTATAAGTCTTATCTTGTTTTGCTGATCCATAAAAGAAACCATCTATACTATGAAAGACCTGTGTAATGCCAATACCTTAGGGAAAATGTTTTGTATATCTGTCCCATGGGAAAGTGGAACAAAGGTGTTTATTTAAACTACATTGTAATCCCCCTTACCACCAGTTCAAGGTGGCACTTAAATCAATACAAACCACATTCCTCCCACCCCAAGAGCCAGGAACAAGATCTCCTACGTAAATATTTTGCTCCATAAAGTACAAGAATTAACATATCACTGCTATATTAACAACACTCAATCTTGTCAAGCCAGTTGGTGTGAGAGCTTGGGACTGTTTTGGATGTGGCCTCTGTGATTTAAACTAGTGTAAACGAGAACAGTTGCAAGATTTTGGCTGCCTCGAAAGCTGGGAGGCAGTTGCTTTTGGCACTCACCTTTATCCCTGAAAAAAAGTGATAGCTTTAGGAATGGAGGTATTTAAAGCTCTCTATCTGACTGTAGGAGACAATAGGCAACATGCATTGAGCTGAAATTTCAAAGGAAGTAGACACACTATTTGCAGATTTCTGAAAGGGTAATTACTTCCTCAAGATTTAAGTAACTGTTCATCACTTAGTACAACATTTTAGAACTTGTAAAGGCCAAATATATTTTCTTCCAAGTAAGATTAAAAATCATGCTTCTCATTAATATCAATCTATAGTATTTGAGAGCTCACCTCCTCCAGGAGGCCATTCCAGACTGAGCCCCCTTTTTCCCCTCATCCTCCCCATCCCCCCCGCCCTACCTCCTTCCCCTCCCCACAGCACCTGTATATATGTCTGTAGAGATTTAATACTCTATTTATTTTACTTGTACATATTTACTATTCTATTTATTTTGTTAATGATGTGCATCTAGCTTCATATCTATTTATTTTGATGTCTTGACACCAGTCCACATGTTTTGTTTTGTTGTCTGTGTCCCCCTTCTAGACTGTGAGCCCGTTGTTGGGTAGGGACCGTCTCTATATGTTGCCGACTTGTACTTCCCAAGTGCTTAGTACAGTGTTCTGCACACAGTAAGCGCCCAGTAAATACGATTGATTGAATGAATGAGTACCAATTTTCTTCAGAGAACCGTACTAAGCACTAGGGAGAGTACACTAGAATTATTAGCCCTGCTCCCAAGGCTTGCACTCTCACAGAGGAGAAAGACTAAATTGCATTACAGTACTGAATATGGGGATTTAAAAGGGAGGAAGGAGTTGGGATAATGCCAGGTTAAGGGATTGAGAAGGGAAAGGTGGTGATATTGTCAACAGTGATTAGAAAGTTAGGTGGAAGAGAGGATTTGAGAGGGAAGATGAGTTCAGTTTTGGACATGTTGTCTTGAAGTAGAGAGTAGGACATAATAATAATAATAGTAATGTTGGTATTTGCTAAGTGCTTACTATATGCCAAGCACTGTTCTAAGCGCTGGAGTATACAAGGTAATCAAGGTTGTTCCATGTGGGGCTCACAAGCTTAATCTCCGTTTTACAGATGAGGGAACGGAGGGACAGAGAAGTTGTGACTTGCCCAAAGTCACACAGCTGAGAAGTGGCAGAGCGGGGATTAGAACCCACAACCTCTGACTCTTTCCACTGAGCCACGCTGCTTCCCATCCAATAAGAGATGTTCCGGAGATAGAAGAAATTGTTCAGTTGCAGAGGAGGTTAGGGCTAGACAGATTTGGGAGTCATCACATAGAGGTGATAGCTGAGGCCAAGGGAGAAAATGAGCTCCTAAAGAAAGTGAGTGCAAATTAACAAGAAAATAACACCTAGAACAGAGACTTGAGGGAACTCTCAGATAGGGAATGGGAGGACAAGAAGGAGGCAGCAAAGGAGATTGAGAGGATCGAACTTGATTTCAGGAGAATTAGGAAAGGATTGTGTCATGAAAATACAGATGAGTTAGTGTTTCAGGAGAAAGGAAAGGTCCAGTTTGCCAGAAGCAGCTGCGAGGTTGAAGCTTATTAGAATGCAATATTCAGTTAGATTTATTAACCTCTACCCTCCATTTTACAGATAAGGTAATTTGAGGCACAGTGAAGTGACTTGCCCAAGGTCACAGTAGGCAAATGTTGGAACAAGGATTAGAACCCAGCTCCTCCTGCCTCCAGGGCCTCTGCTCTTTCTACTGGGCCACGCTGCTTTGCCAACATTATTATAACCTCTACCCTCAACTTGCTCCCTTTCCCTTCTCCCTTTAATGTTGGAACTAACCTACTCAGGATCTGTAATTAGGGTATCCCTCTAGTAAAGGTGAATGGACCCACTAAAAGAAGATGGAAGCAGTTTGGATGAATTGATTAATCATCAATTATTAATCATTATTAGCAGCTACTCTGTGCAAAGCATTAAACCAAGCCTTGAAAAAGAACAATAGAAGTCTAAATACTTTCAGTTTAATGAGGTGGTAGATAGGGATTTTAGATTCATTTAAATAAGCTCATGGCCTAGTGGAGTGAGCTCAGGATAGAGAGCCAGGATTCTATTGTGAATTCTGTTCTATTTGTGGCTCCACCACTTGCCTGCCGGGTAACCTTGGGTCAAGTCACTTAACTTTTCTGTGCCTCAGCTTCCTCATCTCTAAAATGGGGTTTAAATACCCATTCTCTCTCCCCTTTAGGCTGTGAGGCCCATATGGGACAAGGACTATGGGCTGCAACCTTGTCAAGTGCTTAGTATAGTGCTTGGCACACACCACTTACACTACTATTATCATTATTATCATCACTACTACTGGTATTTAAAAAGGTAATGTTACTAAAATGTTAGATACAGGAATAATGTCTAGCTGTATTTCACTCTTCCATGTGACTTGTCGATAGTAGGCACACTATTAATTGATGCATTAGTAGTTTTGTTTTATTGAACCACTCACTTGATTCATGTGGAATTTTTTTTCATTTTTTACAAGACTATCCTGCCAGAACAAAGAAAATGGTTATGTAAATAATTAAGTAATTATTTGTTGTACTTGTGGTTATGTAGTTACCATCCACCGTGGTAGTTTTATGTGTCCAAGAAGATTAATGTGGTTTAGTTGAAAGAATACTGGCCTGGGACTCAGAGGATCTGGGTACTAATTGCAGCTCTATCACTATCTGCTGTGTTACCTTGGGTAAGTCACTTAATTTCTCTGAGCCTCAGTTTCCTCTTCTGTGAATTAGGATTGAATACATTTTCTTTCTCCTACTTAGATTGTGACCCCATATGGGGCCTGGGATTGTCTCTTTTTGTGTTTATTCTTTTATTACGGTATTTAACCACCTACTATGTTTTTTTTATGTTAGTTAAGTGCTTACTAAGTGCCGGGCACTGTATTGAGCACTGGAGTAGATAAAAACTGATCAGTACATGTCTCACATGGGGCTCACGTTGTTAATCCCCATTTTACAGGTGAGAAAACTGAGGCACAGAGAAGTGACTTATTCAAGTTCACACAGCAAACAAGTGGCAGAGCTTGGATCAGAACCCAGGTCTTCTGATTGCCAGGCCCATGCTCTTTCCAGTAGGCCACACTGCTTCTCACAACCTGGTGATGTCTGAACAGATTATCTTTTATCTACTCCAGTGCTTAGTACAGTGCTTGGCACAGAATAAACTCTTCATTCACTCATTCATTCACTCAATCATATTTATTGAGTGCTTATTTTGTGCAGAGCACTGTACTAAGCACTTGGAAAGTACAATACAGCAATAGAAAAAGATAATCCCTGCCCACAATGGGCTGACAGTCTAGAGGGAGGGAGGGAGACACCAATGCAAGTAAACAGGCATCAATATAAATAAATAGAATTATAGATATATACGTTAGTGCTGTGGGACAGAGAAGGGGGGAAGAGTTAAAAGATTATCACTACCATTTCTCTGAAGTGGAAAATTGTAATTTATTGGCTACATTTGAAAATATTGCTGCTTTTCAGTACTAGTATGTTTATTAATAAATAATAAACAACTTTGGATTGCATTTTTGCTTACTCTTTAGTGTTTCCAAAACCCATTGTAGTTAAGTAGAAAAGATCTGCTCAGTCAGCTAAATCAATTCTGGAGACCAGAATACATTTTGTAACTCATCTAATCCAGCAGTCTCTCTAACAACCTGTTTCTTGTTATTTTTTGGTCACTGGTTTTCACTTTTCAGAGAAGAGAGGAGAAAAAAATGATGTTTTCTGATCTACTCTAAAATCTCAGAAGACTCGTGATCTTGGCTGATGTATTTCCAAGTGCCATGTGCAACTCTTCATCTACTGCCAAACCTCTTTCCAATTCGGCCTTTGGAATTTTGAAAAGCTGGCGTAGCTGGCACCTTTTCCAAGAACATTTGGGGAGAACTTGGAGAAACAGGGTCATGAAATGGAGAAGTAGTTAAGGAACCTACTGAGGCCTTAGCTCTAGCCTGGCACTGAATAGAGACCCCTTGCTGTATTTTAAAACTGTTGTCTCTAGAATTTCATATTAGAGTTCCTGACTTTTTAATTTTTTTCCTCTTTTTTTGATTTTTACTACCCAAGTAGGCTAGCATTTTCAGTAACCTGAGACACAGTTAATTTTCCAATATTTTTTACCCTGTTTCTCTTTATTAGAGGTACAGTAAGCTGTTTACCAGAAACTAAACGTCCATAAGAGCTCTGTTTAAAGCACTCATATTGGAAAAAAAAAGGCAAGTTCCATACTAGAGAGAAATAGGGAAAATAATTATATATTTCTCCAAAAAGAATTTCTAATGATACATTTGTTTTCTTTTTTCCTACCTTCCCTTTTTAATAATAATAATAATGATGATGATGGTATTTGTTAAACACTTACTATGTGCCAAGCACTGTTCTAAGCGCTGGGGGGGATACAAGAGGTATCCATCCCCCTCATCTTACCTCCTTCCCTTCCCCACGGCACCTGTATATGTGTATATATGTATATATGTTTGTACATATTTATTACTCTATTTATTTTACTTGAACATATCTATTCTATTTATTTTATTTTGTTAGTATGTTTGGTTTTGTTCTCTGTCTTCCCCTTTTAGACTGTGAGCCCACTGTTGGGTAGGGACTGTCTCTATATGTTGCCAACTTGTACTTCCCAAGCGCTTAGTACAGTGCTCTGCACACAGTAAGCGCTCAATAAATATGATTGACTGACTGATTGACTGACTGACAAGGTAATCATGTGTCCCACATGGGGCTCACAGTCTTAATCCCCATTTTACAGATGAGGTAATTGAGGCACAGAGAAGTTAAGTGACTTGCCAACACACAGCTGACAAGTGGTGGAGCCGGGATTTGAACCCATGCCTCTGACTCCCAAGCCTGTTCTCTTTCCACTGTGCCACGTGCTTCTCATTTTTCTGCCTGATTAATATGAGAGCCAATTAGGCAGTATTATAATATAATTCTAAAGTATCCACAAAAGTGAATGAATCTAGAACTGGGATAGGACAAATAAAATGGATTTAAGTTTGGAATTCTCTGGTTTTTTTTTTAAATTCAGTTAGGCTATGTCTTATCATTAACTCACTGGATCTATCTGTAGACTGATCACATCCACCTGTGGACAGGGAATATGTTTGTTTATTGTTATATTGTATTTTGTATTACTCCCACAAGAGACTCAGTATCTACCTTTAGTTGTATCTGTGTTTCTTTTGAAACAGAAGATATTATACAACAATAATAATAATGATAATTATGGTATCTGTTAAGCGCTTACTCTGTGCCAGGCACTGTACTAAATGCTGGGGTGGATACAAGCAAATCGGGTTTGACACAGTCCTGGATAGAGCATGGCCCTGGGAGTCAGAAGGTCATGGATTCTAGTCCCAATTCTGCCACTTGTCTGCTGTGTGACCTTGGGCAAGTCACTTCACTTCTCTGTGCTTCAGTTACCTCATCTGTAAAATGGGGATTGAGACTGTGAGATGATAATCTCCTCATGATTAGGCAAGTCACTTCACTTCTCAGTGCTTCAGTTACCTCATCTGTAAAATGGGGATTGAGACTGTGAGATGATAATCTCCTCATAACTCACCACAGCATCTGGTATAGTGCTTTGTAACCCAGCATTACAAAGACAATGTTGTTGACTAAACTGTAGGACGAATTTATTGTGTACATTTCCAAAATCAGCATCAATCTATCAATCATTATTTGTTGAGTTTTTGCTGTGTGCAGAGCTTTGTACTAAATGCTTGGGAGACTACAATATAACAATTTAACGGAGCTCCAGAAACGTTTGCAGCCCCAAATGAGCCCTCTCCATCCCCCCATCTTACCTCCTTCCCTTCCCCACAGCACCTGTATATATGTATATATGTTTGTACATATTTATTACTCTATTTATTTATTTTACTTGTACATATCTATTCTATTTATTTTATTTTGTTAGTATGTTTGGTTTTTTTCTCTGTCTCCCCCTTTTAGACTGTGAGCCCACTGTTGGGTAGGGACTGTCTCTATATGTTGCCAATTTGTACTTCCCAAGCACTTAGTACAGTGCTCTGCACATAGTAAGCGCTCAATAAATACGATTGATGATGATGATGATGAGCTTACAGTCTAGAGAAGACAGACATTAATAAAAATAAATTGTGGGTATGTATATAAGTGCTGTGGGGCTGAGATAGGGGTGAATAAAGGAAGCAAATCAGGGAGGCGTTGAAGGGAGTAGGAGAAGAGGAAATGAGGGCTTAAGGAAGGCCTCTTGGAGGAGATGGGCCTCTGGCAAGGCTTTGAAGGTGGGGAGAGTAATTGTCAGATATGAAGAAGAAGGGCAGTCCAGGCCATAGTCAGGACATGGATGAGAGGTCAGCAGTTAGTTAGACAGCATTGAAGTACGGTGAGTAGTTTGTCATTAGAGGAGTGAAATGTGCCGACTGGGTTGTAGTAGGAGAACAGTGAGGTGAGGTAGAGGAGGGCAAGTTGATTGAGTTCTTTAAAGTTGATGGTAAGGAGTTTCTGCTTGATGGGGAGGTGGATGGATGGGTAACAACTGGACATTCTTGAGAAATGGGGAAGCATGGACTAGACCTTTTTTTAAAATGATACAGGCAGCAGAGTGGGGAGAGATAGGAAGCAGGGAGTTCAGCAAGGAGGCTGATGCAATAATCAAGGTGGATAGAATAAATGCTTTTATTACTGTGGTAGCAGTTTGTATGGAGAGGAAAGGGTGAATTTTAGCCCTTTAGGGAGACTACAATATAACAGAGTTGTTATTCATGTTCTCCGCCCACAACAAGCTATCAGTAGAACCCTTTTCAGAAGGCTTTACAGATGCACAGAGTGAAAAGTAAAATCTTGAAATGTTGGAGGTTCTGTAATAGGGTTTTTTATGGTTTATAGTTTGGATTTTACATTTTTCATGTAGACACATGGCACTCATTTGTGTCACTTTCTGGAATCTTGAAACTGAACAGTAGAGGATGACATTGCCTTTTGATGAGCTGTATTAAAGTTTCTGAGAAATAGTGTTGGATACTTGGGTCATTCTCTTCTACGTGCATCATTATTAAACTATTAACATGGCATTAACACGGTTTCTTGAACAAGGATACCAGTTCAGATGATACTAATTAGTGTAGTTTTGAGTGCTGACAACCCAACTAAAAAGGTCTAACGCTTTATCTTAGAAAAATGTCACCTTTCTGTGCTAGCTACAAAGTTTGTGTAACAATCTGTGAGGAACTACCTTGTAAATATTAAAAATTATCAAAATACCCAAATTCTTTTAAAAAATATTATCTTGCAGATCTTTTCTCTTGATGAAAATTAACTTTGGGAATGGAAACATCTGTGAATTATAACACTGTATAAGTAAAGTAGAAAATGACTGGCTTTCTGGGCAGTCTTTTAAGGCTGTATATTTTGCAATTAGTACAAGTGAAGACACAAAGAAATTGGACATGCAGCAAAATCCATCTAATTACCGTGGGCTTTACAAACCTCCAAACACGTGGTTTTGCTCCATTTCTATGTTTCCCAAGTAAAATTACTGCACTAAATCTGTAAATCCAGTGGATTTTAACTCTCAGGCTTTGAACATCGCTTTATTCTTAGAATGTCAACAGATGAGTTATTATCAAAGATTGGTGTAATGTATAGCAGTTTCTTCCCCCATTGTGCCAAAGATCTTGATTCTAGTACTATGCTGTTGTATATGGGGATTTCATTTTCTTTCCAGATGGACTGGACAGATTGGTCTGATGCCCGGTTTTGTGTTTTTAAAACACCAAGATTTTGTTTTTGTTTTTGCTTTTTTTAATTGCAAAAATAATTTTAGCAATGGGGGACATGGTAAAAATAACTTTTACAGAAAGCAAACACCTTTGGGGTGACAGACTTTGATTGTTAGCTTTGTCTCCTGGACATTATCTTTGATATGATCAGCAATTCATTATTTCAACATGTCTTTGCATAGCAAAATTATGAAATCAAATAAGCCAGTTTCCGTCAGTCCCTAAGATATATCCTAGTTTTAGGTCAGGCTGAATGTTAGATCGTTAGGATGATATTCAGTGAATTTGTGTTTGCTTGTATTTATTAGTACTCTTTAGCCTTGAAAGAGTTAATGTAGCTTCTACAAGTGCCTGACACAAAACCAGGCAGAAACTGAATGACTTGGCCATTCAGAAATCCAATGGAATGTAACAGTGCATCTAGGCAAGTCATAAAGTCTCTGAAAACAGTCATCTATAAAGACGTTTTTGACATAAACTCAAATCCCAGAATATAAAGAGTTCCACTATGATATTCATTAGGTTTTTCCAAGCTTTTATAAGTAGTGGAGATGCTGGAAACAAAATAATGAGGGATCATACCCAAATCTCCACACGACTACCGAAATATTTGCTACTTTGTATGTTAATGTGGAAATTGCACTCCTTTTCCAGGCAGTCAGATACTATTTTTAGATCTTTCCACAGTGTGTAATTAGACATTTTGGGAGCTACTTTAACTCCTCATGGCCACAAAAGTTCTTTTGAGTACACTGCTGCAGAAACTTGCTAACTGGTTATTTACAGAAAATACTGAAAACATTTAACTGACCATTATTTATCTTAGCTTATTTGGGAAAAGCAAGTTATATTTGTGCAATTTTTTCATGGAGTGAGAATTTCCAGATTCTTGTGGTCTTTGTGGCGGATTAATGGAAATGCTGAGAAACTAATCCTTTCATTTTTGCTAAATAAGATATTCTTTCAAATGCAGCACTCTGGGTTTTAAACCCAAGGACAATTGCAGTTAAGGCTTCCCAGTAGTTTTCTCACTTATTGCTCTAAAGATCCAATGTCCTGTACATTTTCTTTTTTTCTCCTTTCTGGGTTGGATACTTAGAGAATCTGCTTAAGAACAGGTCGAATGGCTATAACCTAGATCATTTAACTTATTGCACAGTACACTGGATTTTTGACTGCTAAAAACCTTGTTTCTAGGTACTTTTAAAGAACCGAAAGTCTGAAGGAACTTCCACCCCTAATTAGCTTTAGAGTCTTGGATAAGCCATTCCATCTTCTTGGATATTACTCCTTCATTTTATAAATGGGAATCAAAATATTTACCTGCCTCCTCTTTGGAAAGAAGGTGTGAGAATGTGTAAGGCTTTGAACCGTCGCCACAGAAAATGGATTATGATTATGGAGTAGAAACTGTTATTCTAAAGAATGTGCTCTTGGTCTTAGGAATTTTCTGTGAGAACTACAACAACCGTATCTTTTAGTAAGCAACTTGGGAAAATGACTTCTTAACAGCAGTAAGGGAATAATTATTTGGTAACTGAAAACCAATGGACCAGCAATGAAAAAGCCTAGATTTTGAAGGGGAAGAGGACACATTGTTTTAATTGTCTCGATTCATTTCGCTGCCCCTGTGTTTTGTCCTGAATCTGTACCAAGTATCATATTTCTGTTATTTCTTTAGGTTCCTCATCTTCAGACCACAATCTGCAAAATTTAATGAATGATTTCATGCCTATGGTTTGAGGTACTGCAGGTCCTTTCTAATTTTCTTATCTTCAGTCTTTTCTTTCATTCATTCATTCAATCGTATTTATTGAGCGCTTACTGTGTGCAGAGCACTGTACTAAACATTTGGGAACTACAAGTTGGCAACATATAGATACGGTCCCTACCCAACAGTGGGCTCACAGTCTAGAAGGGGGAGACAGAGAACAAAACAAAACATATTAACAAAATAAAATAAATAGGATAAACATGTACAAATAGAGTAATAAATACGTACAAACATATATACATATATGCAGGTGCTGTGGGGAGGGGAAGGAGGTAAGGTGGGGGGATGGGGATGGGGAGGAGGGGGAGAGGAAGAAGGGGGCTCAGTCTGGGAAGGCCTCCTGGAGGAGGTGAGTTCTCAGTAGGGCCTTGAAGGGAGGAAGAGCTAGCTTGGCGGATGTGCGGAGGGAGGGCATTCCAGGCCAGGGGGATGACGTGGGCCGGGGGTTGACGGCGGGACAGGCGAGAACGAGCATGGTGAGGAGATTAGCGGCAGAGGAGCAGAGGGTGCGGGCTGGCCTGTAGAAGGAGAGAAGGGAGGTGAGATAGGAGGGGGCGAGGTGATAGAGAGCCTTGAAGCCAAGGGTGAGGAGTTTTTGCCTGATGCGTAGGTTGATTGGTAGCCACTGGAGATTTTTGAGGAGGGGAGTAACATGCCCAGAGTGTTTCTGGACGAAGACAATCTGGGCAGCGGCGTGAAATATGGATTGAAGTGGGGAGAGACAGGAGGATGGGAGATCAGAGAGGAGGCTGATACAGTAATCCAGACAGGATAGGATGAGAGCTTGAATTCTTGGATGAGAGCTTGGATTCTACTTACTAGCAATTATAAAACTCTTTATATCTAGGTAATATCTCTCTGTCTAGTCATTATTTTTGATTGGCCTCATGCCAAGCCATCTAAATCCTTGGGCTTCAGGATTGGCTAGCAACTACTGTACGTAAGTTGGAAACATTAATAAAATATAACTTGGGGCTAAATGGCATGGTGGAGACATGCCCCTTTATTTCATTTCTGGATAGTTCAAATACATTGAATTGCAATTAGCTATAAATCGTCCTCCTGTTTTCCAGAAAACATGCAGCTACACATAATCTGTCATGTTGCTTGTTGGTGTTTGGGAAGACCAAAGCTGGCATAGCAGGAGGTCTGAAGGAATGGTGAAAAAGACTGAGAGGTTTCTTCTTCCCTGCCAGCATCCTGGACTCACTTAGTGAAACCAGTTATTGCTCTCATCTGCCTAAATGTCAGGTTTGCAGCTGTGGTAAGCAAAACTTGAAGTGTTGATCCATTTCAACATATAGAAATATTTACCTGTTTGTGTCAAGAACATAACTAAATGTACAATTGGGGATTTTCAAAAAGTCAATCAAAAACAACTGTGGCTTCGATATTCTAAGGCCCCAAAGTGGAGAGGAAGAAACTGAGCCAACAGCCATTCTAACAGGAGATGGGGGAGGCGGTCGGTGTGTGGGGTGGAGGAAATACATGGATCAAATGAAACCCCCAGCAGTGCCCTTCACATCTTCATTGCCTGAGTGAGTGTGGAGAAATACAAAGCAGACCTGTAATAGAAACCACTTCTGTACCTGATAACCAATTTCGGGCAGCTATGTTTGGGCTTTGAAACTTTGCCACTCCTTTGTCTTTATCACGCTGTCCTCTCCACATGCCCCTTACCAAGAGGCTCTTGAACCAAGACTGTGGAAAGCTCTTGGGAATAGAGCTTCTATGGGATAATCCATTACTCGTTCCCAAGGGGAAAAGATGGACTAATGGACCAGGGCAGTCTATAATTTCAAAGCATCTCTAATTGGGTACCTCTGGAACAATGTACAGCTCTCTCTTTCTCTGATATATGAAGCTCAATGAAGTTGATATTTTCATTTCCATCATAATTCATATTTCAAGGGAAGCTCAGCACTCACATACATCTCCTCCTACATCTTTGTTCTGTCAGGATTTTTTAGTCTGGATCAAGTAATAATAATAATAATAATGATGGCTTTGGTTAAGTGCTATATGCAAAGCACTGTTCTAAGCGCTGGGGGGGATAAAGGTAATCAGGTTGTCCCATATGGGGGTCAATCTCAATCCCCATTTTACAGATGAGGGAACTGAGGCCCTGAGAAGGTAAGTTGCATGCCCAAAGTCACACAGCTGACAAGTGGCGGAGCTGGGATTAGAACCCATGACCTCTGACACCCATGACCTCTGACTACCAAGCTCGTGCTCTTTCCACTGATGATGATGATGGCATTTGTTAAGTGCTTACTATGTGCAAAACACTATTCTAAGTGCTGGGAAGAATACAAGGTGATCAGATTGTCCCACGTGGGGCTCACAGTCTTCATCCCCATTTTACAGATGAGGTAACTGAGGCACAGAGAAGTTAAGTGACTTGCCCAAAGTCACACAGCTGGCAATTGGTAGAGTGGGATTTGAACCCATGACCTCTGGCTCTTAAGCCCGTGCTCTTTTCTTTGAGCCACTCTGCTTCTCTAATAGTGCTATACTCAAATATTTTATAGAAGAATTCTCTTCACCCTACAGTACTACATTCAATTACTTCCTTTGTTTAATCTGTTGGTAAATATTTTACAATAAAATGTTGACTTCAGTTGAATCTGCCGGTAAATATTTTTTCTGTCCACCTTCTTATTTTGCTATAAGGTCCTCATGTGTCCCCTATGCATCCACTAGCCCCGTGGCCTAGTGGAAAGAGCTTGAGACTGTGTCTGATTCTGGCTCTGCCACTTGCCTGCTGTCTGACCTTGGCCATTTCTCTGTGACTCAGATTCCTCTTTTTGTAAAGATAGACCCCTATTCTCCCTCTTTAAACTATGGGGAAAGGACAGAATTTGATCTCTTTATCTCTATCCCTGTCCTGAACACAGTGCTTGGCACATAGTAAGTGCTTGACAAATACTACAATTATTCCTTCACTTTAGACTGTAAGCTTATTGTGGGCACGGAATGCATCTGCCAGCCCTGTTACACTGTACTCTCTCAAGCACTTGGTACAGTGCTCTGCATACAGGAAGTGCTTAATAAATACATCGATTGATTAGGCTCATTATTATTATATTTCCCAAGAGCTTAGTATGGTGCATTTCACCCAGAGACTGCTTAGTAATAACCATCACAGTCTTAATACCCGTTTTACAGATGATGTAACCGAGGCACAGAGAAGTTAGATCAATCAATCAATCAATCGTATTTATTGAGCGCTTACTATGTGCAGAGCACTGTACTAAGCGCTTGGGAAGCACAAATTGGCATCACATAGAGACAGTCCCTACCCAACAGTGGGCTCACAGTCTAAAAGGGGGAGACAGAGAACAGAACCAAACATACCAACAAAATAAAATAAGTAGGATAGAAATGTACAAGTAAAATAAATAAATAAATAAATAAATAGAGTAATAAATATGTACAACCATATATACATATATACAGGTGCTGTGGGGAAAGGAAGGAGGCAAGATGGGGGGATGGAGAGGGGACGAGGGGGAGAGGAAAGAAGGGGCTCAGTCTGGGAAGGCCTCCTGGAGGAGGTGAGCTCTCAGCAGGGCCTTGAAGGGAGGAAGAGAGCTAGCTTGGCGGATGGGCAGAGGGAGGGCATTCCAGGCCCGGGGGATGACGTGGGCCGGGGGTCGATGGCGGGACAGGCGAGAGCGAGGTACGGTGAGGAGATCAGCGGTGGAGGAGCGGAGGGTGTGGGCTGGGCAGTAGAAGGAGAGAAGGGAGGTGAGGTAGGAGGGGGCGAGGTGATGGAGAGCCTTGAAGCCCAGGGTGAGGAGTTTCTGCCTGATGCGCAGATTGATCGGTAGCCATTGGAGGTTTTTGAGGAGGGGAGTAATATGTCCAGAGCGTTTCTGGACAAAGATAATCCGGGCAGCGGCATGAAGTATGGATTGAAGTGGAGAGAGACACGAGGATGGGAGATCAGAGAGAAGGCTAGTGCAGTAGTCCAGACGGGATAGGATGAGAGCTTGAATTAGTAGGGTAGCGGTTTGGATGGAGAGGAAAGGGCGGATCTTGGCAATGTTGCGGAGCTGAGACCGGCAGGTTTTGGTGACGGCTTGGATGTGAGGGGTGAATGAGAGAGCGGAGTCGAGGATGACACCAAGGTTGCGGGCTTGTGAGACGGGAAGGATGGTAGTGCCGTCAACAGAGATGGGAAAGTCAGGGAGAGGACAAGGTTTGGGAGGGAAGACAAGGAGCTCAGTCTTCGACATGTTGAGCTTTAGGTGGCGGGCTGACATCCAGATTGTCCTGAAGGCAGGAGGAGATGCGAGCCTGGAGGGAGGGGGAGAGAGCAGGGGCAGAGATGTAGATCTGGTTGTCATCAGCGTAGAGATGATAGTTGAAGCCGTGGGAGCAAATGAGGTCACCAAGGGAGTGAGTGTAGATTGAGAACAGAAGGGGACCAAGCACTGAACCTTGGGGAACCCCCACAGTAAGAGGATGGGAGGGGGAGGAGGAGCCTGCAAAGGAGACTGAGAAAGAACGACCGGAGAGATAAGAGGAGAACCAGGAGAGGACGGAGTCTGTGAAGCCAAGGTCAGATAACAAGCCAAGGTTAGATGACTTGCTCAAGGTCACACAGCAGACAAGTTGTGGAGCCAGGATTAAAACTCTAGCTCTTCTCACTCCCAGGCCCATGCTCTAAGATCCAGGCCTTGTTGCTTCTCAATTGTTTTCCTTTTTCATGGTATTTGTAAAGCACTTACCGTGTGCCAGGAACTGTACTAAGTGCTGGAAGAGTGCAAGCTGTTCAGGTTGAACACAGTCCATGTTTCACATGGGCTCACAGTCTTATAGATGAGGTAACTGAAGCCCAGAGATGTAAAGCCTTAGGTCACACAGTAGACAAAATTGTGGTATATGTCACTTGGTATTTGCTAAGCACTGGGATAGATAGAGGATAATCATATGGGACACAGTCCCTGACTCAAATACAATGATAATCTACCTCATTAGTACCAATAATGAAATCCTATCGCAAATCATCAAGAAAGGCTCACAATGAGAGTGTGTGTGTGTGTGTGTGTGTGTGCGCGCACACACATGCACACTCATTTATGGCTTTATAGTTTTTGTCCTCTCTTAAATTAGCCATAAAAACTAAGGTTTTAAGTTAAAAGGAAGACTGTGAAAGTTTAGGATCATTTGCATTTTCCAACAAGGATAATGAAATATCCATGAAATATCCACCTTCTTCCCAGGGTATGTTGGAGGGGTAGTGTCATAATGGTTGTTAAACAGAGATCTTCAGGTGAAAAGCATCTGACACATATTATTGATTTGGTTTGTATGGCTTCATTACCTCATATAAAGAGGGTAAATGAAATTCATTTATAGTAGAAAGTCATTTATCTCAGCCAAGGTTAGGACGGTAATAAAACAGTTCAGCTATTGAAATAAATTGGGTAATAGAGATCCAGGATAGCTAAACCCAATTTTATTGGTTATCCAAATTTTATATGATCTGATTGACTCAATTTTGAGTAGCTAGGAAAACTGACATTCTTTTCTCTACTTAAACCTGGGAGTGAAGTAATCAGTATCAAGTTGTAATTAGGATTGTCAACCGCTGGAAATCACTCATTTGCCCAGCTCTAAGTGGAAGTGGTCAACCATTGGAAAAGTGCTCAGAAGTGGGTAAAGGAGTATGAGATCTTTTTTGCTACTGAAATCCTCATTATTATTCAAGTTCCAACTATGTAAAACTCAAACTGACTCACAATCCTGCCTAGCCCTAAGGGATACATTTGAGTGTAAGGAAATACTTGCTCCTTTTTAAAAGTGGTAATATGACTGCTCTTCCTGAGTTGGCTTTGACTCAATCTGAAAGAAAAAAAAATACCGATATGTGTGGTTTCTGGAAGTTCTTAGATTGGCCCACACCAGGAAATACCATAAATCTCTCCAGGGCTGAGATATACAGATTCATTTTAGATCAAAGTGGTCTGATTAAGCATCAAAACTTCTGATGCTCTTCAAACCTCCCAAACGTCCGGGATGTATCCGAAGTCCAAACTTTAATTGTCTCAGCAATAGTGTTCCATCCTGAAATGAGGTAGTTTTTATAATTAAATGAATACATCGAAACATAATTTTTTTAAGGTTTAACCCTTCATATCCAATTCAAATCCCCTTTCCTTTGCTGTTTAACTCCAATTATATAGACTCAGAAACCAAGTGGTGGAAAAAGACCCAAGGAGTCATCTGGAAGATCTCCATAAGGAAGGCTATCTATAGAATGTAAAAGCCTCTTTCTGTGCCTCATTACTAAATGGGTTCACCAGATCACCTCACCAGAATCTTCTCTTAAGGGTCATCAAAATATAAGAAATCAGGGGGATCCATATGGCCCTGAGATAGTAAGCCCTCCTTTCCTTTTCTCCCCTTGCCTTTCAGCATCACCCTGATTTGCTCCCTTTTAACCACCACCCCTCCACAGCACTTATGCACATTGCCTGTAATTTATTTATATATATTTATGTCTGTCTCCTCCTTTGGACTTTAAGCAAATTGTGGGCAGGGAATATGTCCATTGTTGTTCTCTCCCAAGTTCTTAGTAAGCACTCAATAAACACAGTTGACTGACTTACTGCCTAGTTCATGTAGCTAATTGGACATGGAAGATGAAACAGGCATCTAGATACTACCTGGTTTAAATTTCTCTACTTTCCCCTGTAGTTCCTTGGGGGCTGGGATGGCTTCTTCCAACTCTACTGTACTGCACTTTCCCAGGTGCTTAGTACAGTATACTCTATACCTGGCAACCACTAAATAGTAATAAGTAATAACAATTATGGTTTTTGTTAAGTGCTTACTATGTGCCAGGCACTGTTCTAAGCGCTGAGGTGTATACAAGCAATTCGGCTTGGACAGAGTCCCTGTCCCAGTGGGGCTCACAGTCTCAGTCCCTGTTTTACAGATGAGGTAACTGAGGCACAGAGAAGTGACAGAACATGCCCAAGGTCACACAGCAAACAAGTGGCAGAGCTAGGATTAGTAAATAAGATTGAATCCAGATGCATCGCCAATTAGTAACACAGCCCTTTTCCTACACATTCACAGCTTTTTTCACAAGCAAACATTAAACATGACATAATATGTTACTAGCAACCATGATATCTTTCTTTAAACGTAAAAGGAGCCTCAAAAATAAATACCACTGATTGATTGATTGAGTCAACCACTAGACTTCTGCTAAAATGGAGATGTTTTGTACAGTATGATCCCCTGTATGCTTGTGGCTTTTTCAGTCTGTCACAGTCTTCTTATACATGCTCAACCCGAGTCAATTTATTTCTCTATTTTACCAAGTTTCTGCTTTAATTAAATATCACCTTTAAGTCCTCCACCTTCCCTTTACTGATCTGAATTTGAATCTTTTAATTGCTGTTTCACATGTCATGGGTTTTATTATTTTCCATCCTTCATAACATGCTATTTTTACTACCCCATTATTACTGTTGGTGATATTCAACTGACTCGGAATAGAAGCAAAAGCAAGTAAATGTGAGTTTGTCTTGGCTCTAGAGGATTTCTGGAAAGATGAATACATACTGATAGTGCGCTGGTCAGTGGAACACAGGAAATCCACTGTGAACCTAGACAAAATTGATTGTGAGTTCATGTTTCTGTTCTGTTCTTATTACTTAGCCTTGTCATGATGTGTGTGTGTGTGTGTGTGTGTGTGTGTGTGTAACTTTTGTCACCTCAACACAATGAAGTGCCTTCCTTCCTATTTTTCCTGCAACACAATATAGTGAAAAGAAAACTAATGGCATTAAGTGTTAATCTGCCATTTGACTAAATGTTCTCCTTAGAATGCTTTCTAATTGGCTCTTGCTTTACACTTCATTGATAAAATATTTATATTACTGCAATATTTTTCAAGGTCCTTTTTCCTTTTTATCTAGTGCAGGACAGTTAGTAATTTCCCATTTAAATCTACCCCTGAAGCAAGATTAATGAATATACTATAACTGCCTCAGTTGGCAGGCAAGTATTATATATTGGGCTGGATGATAAACTTTTCTCAAAAGAGTACCAAGTTTCAGCAAAAAGATTAAATGTCTCTTTGATCCATAACAAAATCAACTACTCACCCTGTCATTTTTTTTCAGGCACATTCCATTAGACCCTTCAGCATCACATATGTCAAATATATCATCTTTCTTATGTCTAAGGCATAAGAGAAGCAGCTTGGCCTAGTAGAAAGAGCATGGGCCTGGGAGTTGAAGGAACTGGGTTCTAATCCTGGCTCCAACTCTTATCTGCTGTGTGACCGTAGGCAAGTCACATAATTTATCTGTGCCTCAGTTACCTCATCTGTAAAATGGGGATTAAGATTGTGAGCACCTTGGCAGACATTGAATGTGTCCAACCTGCATCTACCCCAGTCATTAGTACAGTGCCACATACCTACTAAGCATGTAACAAATAACATTAAAAAAAAACAGGAAAAGTCATACTTTCATCAGGATATGGTTGCTCCCCTTGGCATCTATACCAACATCTGCCACTGCATCATTCAAAGCTAAGTTAACCCTCTAGATCATTATATTTCCTCCGAGAATAATTGGTTTATGGACCAATTGTCCGAGTGTATCCAAACCCCTCTGGAATTTATTGATGATTTAGTTTTAGAAATATTACATATGTTCACCATTTTCTACGAAGAAATAATAATAATTATGAAAATAATCGTAGTGGTATGTACCAAGCTTTGTACTATGTGTATGTACTATATACCAAGCTTTGAGGTGGATAATCAGGTGGACACTATCATATTTCACATGGGGCTCACTATGTGCCAAACACTGTCCTAAGTACTGAGGTGGATGCATTAGAATCGGGTTGGACATAGTTCCTGTTCCACACCGGGCCTTGGGTTGGGCCTACAGCTAAGTAGATGGGAAAACAGGTATTTCATCTCCATTTTACAGTTAACTCCTAGGTCCTTGCTTTTGCATTCATTCATTCATCATATTTATTGAGCCCTTACTGTGTGCAGAGCGCTGTACTAAGTGCTTGAGAGAGTACAATATAATAAGCAGACACACTTTCCACTAGGTCATGCTGATTCTCACAAAGTGTTTCCTTCTGTTTGTTCTGAACCCCCAACTTTCAAGCTCCAAAGTTGATGTGGGATTTGGTAAAAAGCAATTCCCTCTTTGCTCTTCATTGATTCTCACCATCAGTGGTGTCTTCAAATACAAACAACAGCTATGTATACAAGCAGGGTGGACTAGTAGAAAGAGCACAGGACTAGGAGTCAGGAAACCTGGGTTCTAATCCTAGCTCTAACAGGTCCCTGTGCCTCAGTTTCCTCATTTCTAAAATGGAGATTATTAAATGCCATTTTCTTTCCCTCTAAGACTACGAACCTCTGTAGACAGGGATTATGACGGATACCATATCCATATACTTGGGATATAGTAAACCCTTAACATATACTGCAATTACTATTATTTTATATTTATAATATATACATTTTTACAGGCTCGATATCCCTGTTCCATCTGCATGTAAGGGTTCTAACCCTTTGCATTGCATAAAAAGTCCTACGTCTAACGGATTATCTTGATTGTCCTTCTTGTGCATTCTCTAGCTGTGACTCCCATTCTTGCCCTCCTTCCTATTAGAATGAATTTGAAATTCTGGCTGGAGCTGCTTCAGTGGATAATTGAGCAATTATCTATTCTGTCTATGCAGATAATCCATTTTGGGGTCTGAATTATCCAGTTAGTTTGTCTGTCTACATGGAGCAAATCAATTGGATAAGTGTTCACTCAGCAACTCCACTCCTACTCTATAATCAGCAACTTCTTATCCAAGACACTGCTACCTCCTTTTCCATCTCTCGATTTCCAAATGCCCAGTCAACAGCCATATTTCCATTCCTGATCTAATGCAAGAAACTCTTTTTGATTTATTAAATGGGAAACAGAAAATATAGAAAGACGGTTTACACACCACACTACGCATCATCATCATCAATCGTATTTATTGAGCGCTTACTATGTGCAGAGCACTGTACTAAGCGCTTGGGAAGTACAAATTGGCAACATATAGAGACAGTCCCTACCCAACAGTGGGCTCACAGTCTAAAAGAAGCTGAGACATATTTTCTTGCCAAATTAAAAACAAAGATAATATAGAGTTTGAAATTTTTCTGTAGTTTACCATGCTATAGATAATCTGTGCTAGGCATAATGTGTGAAATACCAAAATCCTTTATCATGACATTAATGCATATTTAAGTTCACTTATCCAAAATCATTACCAGTGTTTTCTGTAGGTTCTTTACCTCTACTTCTGGATGCTGTTTGGCTTTTTTTAGCATTCTTGTTTTCAACTTGAATCAGTGTTCTACCAGTCACAATCAAGTTCCTTAAAATAGTAGCCCATGTTAACCCCAAAATAAAAATTTCATGGCATCCCAGCAGAAACGGCATGATTTCAAATCCATTAACACCATATGTTTAAAATCAAATGCATTCAATAATTAAATTTTCATATCCAGGATTTTGGTAAATTCTTTAGGGTAATGTCACAGTTCAGTAAGCAATTTGGGTTCAATGGAAGTAATTGAGTCTTATATAACTTGGTCTTATGTGAATCAGCTGAACTAGTTTGACAGGCACAAACTTAAATTTCACACTTTTCTGACTACTCACATAACTTCTTCAGTTCCTGTTTTGTCTGACTCAGCCCACTGCATGGCTTAATCTTCTCCTTTTTATGGGTGAAAGGCAAGGGACTTTATGAATTCAGAATGTTTTCCTGAAACTGAAACAAAAGAAATTCCTTTCTGAGGGCTTCAGGGTGGTATTCTCCTCCCTCAAGAGGGAACATGGGCATGATTATTGGATGTTCTGCTTTTCTGAAAATAGGTAACCTGCTGTTAGGGAAGCCTGAATTGGGAACTATAAGATTGGATTATTTTTTAGAACAGGAACAGCAGCTAGCCTAATTTTACTAAAAAAATCACCTTCCTTGTAAGTGCAGAGGGAATGAGAAAATGGAGGATAAATTTTCAAAGTTTGCATTTAATGTGATCTTTTATAGTCTCATGTGACGTCCATGAGGGATAGGGACCGTGCCTAATTCCCACCTGTGCTTTCTTTCCCAGCACTTAGTAGAGTTATCTGGCCAGAGTGAGTGCTTATTAGGTTATTAAATACTACAGGAAATATTTATAAAAGAGGGAATTCTTAAAATATTCTAATAGAATATAGAATAGAAATTGTCTGTACTACGACTTGACTTTTTTGTAACTGTTGGAATGAATCACATTTTACCTAATCAGTCAACAATTTTGCATTGAACACCCAATGGCTGCAAAACACAGTCAAAGGCACTTAATCCAAATGAAATCTACAGGAATTTATGATTGTAAGTGTGAAAAAATCCATTTGAAAGAAAGGTGTGGTTTTGAAATATGTCAGAGGAAAGTGTATACTTTAGAGGAATGTAGCTTTTTTTTTAAATGACACCTGAGGAAAATAACATCATCGGACTTTTTTATGTTATTTGTTAAGTGCTCACAGTGTGCAACACTGTGATAGATGTGGGATAGATACAGGATAATCAAGTTGGATTAATGCCCATTTTGCTGATGAGGGAAATGAGGTACAGAAAATTCATGTGGGTTGTCCAAGGTCACAGAGTAGACAAGTGGCAAATCGGCTTTTCTAACCCAGATCTTCTGAATCCCAGGCCCGTGCTTGTTCCACTAGACCACACGGCTTCACATTCATTCTTTATTGCTGAAAAAGGTCTCTTTGTCTGCAAAGTATTCTTATTTGGGGACAAAAATATATTTTCTTTGTGACTTCCATACAGACCCAGATTCCCAATATTAATATTTAATTTTAAATCCTGGCAATGAGTAGGAGTGAACATAAAGGGGAAGAATGGTGGTAACTGAGTTGGAAGTTAGAAATTTATTGTCTGTCTCTCCCTCCAGACTGTTAGCTTGTTATGGGCAGGGAACATGACTGCTAATTCTGTTATACTGTACCCTCCCAAGCACTTAGTGCATTATTGTACTCTTCAGACCACACTTAGTAAAAATGCTGTGCACACAGTAAGCGCTCAATAAATGCCACTCTTTGAATGTCTTGACATCTTGTCTTGAGAGAGAGGGAATGCAGAGGAAAAGGGGAAGGGGAACTGGTATCTGCACTGAAGACACACAGAAAAACAATAATTCATGTTTAAAGACAAGTCATAGTAGTAGGACAAGTTTCTGTTTTACCTCCTCTAAATGATGACATGTCACCATTTCCTATGGCTGACATCAGCCACCTTGGCAAAGAGGAAATTAAATTTTGCCATTCTTCCCTCTGTATTCTCAGTGAGGATGGCTTGGAGATGTGGGTCAAATATTTATGACGAAACGACAGAGATAGATTGTGGGGGACATTTGGAAAGTAGAAAGTCTCTTGGTAATAATTTGATCACTTCAATGCACTTCTCTTGTTGCTGCTACTACAACTGACAGTTTCCTTCACAAGAAGGAAACCAGGTGTGCTGAGTTCTCACCTTTTCATCTGATAGCCTTTGTGAAAAGATCATAGAGATTTAAGAGATTGCCCCTTTTCCTTTACAGTAGTTGAGATTTAGTTGGAGCATTTCCTGTAATAGTCCCGAGTATTAGGTTCAGGAAAAAGTAAGCAGGGTATTTGCTGCCGAGGCATCTCATTGTTGGAATTTCCTTTCCTTTCTTTTCTGACGCGAGTAAGTCTCCAGGAATTCAGGGAGTCAAGGTAAGGGCTTTTTTTACTGGGTTTTGAAAGGGAAGGAGTTGACCACTTCTAAGAAGCTAATGAGGTGGATTTTACTAATGGATGCATTTCTGGAAATAGGAAAATAAATAAAGAACCTGAAATATCTAAAGAATCAAAGGTCAGTTCACTGCAGAAAGTAAAACCATTTTGAAACCTCTCGTTAATGTGGTAACTAAAGAAATACCAAGCTAATTCCTTGTGCTTTGTATTCCAGTTCAAAACTAAATCAATTGGAAATACTTTCCTATGGTCATAGTAATGAAAAATGGAAACCTTATAATTACTCAGGCATTTTCTCCGTTCTGTAATCTCCTGAAATGAGTGTAACTCTATCTCTAGAATCCTGTTCAGTTCTATTTCTCCTTGTCTAGTTGCAGTGCCTGTCCTCTTTTCTAGAATGTTTAGTTCCATGTTTTTAACAGCCTTTGTCCTCATATTCTCCACCATTCAGTAGGGACAGAGGCATTTTGATATTTGTTTTATTGTGCCTTACTGAACTGAATAAATCAATAAATGGTATTTATTTAGTGCTTACTTTATGCAGAACACTGTACTAAGTCCTTGGGAGAGTAGGTGAAACGTTCCCTTCCCTCAAGGAGCTTACAGTCTAGACGAGGAATCAGACTTCAAAATAAATTACAATATCTATGTAAGTACTGCGTGTGTGAGGGTGGGGTGAGTATCAAGTGCTAAAAGAAGATCCAAGTGCATAGGCGATGACTAGAGGAACGTGAATAGGGAAATAGGGAAATCTGCTTGGAGGAGATGGGTGCAATTTGCATAAGAGGCGTTTACGAAGTAGTCTGGTTATCCTATCAATTCTACCAATCCCAAAGCGAAGGACTTGAACTACAAGTGCCATCGCCTTTCCCGCAGTCATATGATGCAATCTGATGCCAGCCTGGTAACTACAGCATGGCCTAGTGGATAGAGCAAGGGCTTGGGACTCAGAAGGGCCTGGGTTCTAATCCCAGCTCCTCCACTTGTCTGCTGTATGACCTTGGGCAAGTCACCTCACTTCTCTGGGTCTCAGTTACTTCATCTGGAAAATGGAGATTAAAGTTGTGAGCATATGAGAAGCAGCATGATGATGATGGCATTTATTAAGCGCTTACTATGTGCAAAGCACTGTTCTAAGCACTGGGGAGGTTACAAGGTGATCAGGTTGTCCCACAGGGGGGCTCACAATCTTAATCCCCAATTTACAGATGAGGTAACTGAGGCCTAGTGAAGTGACTTGCCCAAAGTCACACAGCTGACAATCGGCAGAGCCAGGATTCAAACCCATGACCTCTGACTCCAAAGCCCGGGCCCTTTCCACTGAGCCATGCTTCTTCCCCAATGGCTCAGTGGAAAAAGCACGGGCTTGGGAGTCAGAGTTCATGGGTTCTAATCCCGACTCTGCCACACATCTGCTGTGTGACTTTGGGCAAGTCACTTAACTTCTCTGAGCCTCAGTTACCTCATCTGTAAAATGGGGATTAAGACTGTGAGGCCCACATGGGACAACCTGATCATCTTGTATCTGCCCCCCCGCCCCCAGCGCTTAAAACAGTACTTTGCACATAGTAAGTGCTTAACAAATGCCATCATTATTATTATATGTGGGACAGGGACTTCGTCAAAGGCATTTGCCCATTCATTCATTCAGTTGTATTTATTGAGCGCTTACTGTGTGCAGAGCACTGTACTAAGCGCTTGGGGAGTACAAGTTGGGAACATACAGAGACAGTCTCTACCCAAGAACGGGCTCACGGTCTCTTGTGTCTACCCCAGTGTTTAGTACAGTGCCTGGCACATAGTAAGCACTAACAAATGTCCCAGTTATTATTATTATTGTCCTATGCCTGACCCCGTAGGTAGCCACCAATGCTACCACAACTGCTGCCAGGTACCCACGGCAGAGTGGATGTTCCATTCCCTCGGCTTGAAGCAGGAAGTTTTTGCAAACTGAAGCAGCTGGATAGTAGCTCCACGGATGGGTTTGCCCTGCCTGAGGAGATGCTCTATGTTGGATAGCTGAAGCAGCCCTGTGGTAGCTCCTCAAGAGCGAAAAGGCCCCTACCTTACATGTCCACACAACTCCCTTTATCTACAGTCTGGTGGTGGGGACGGTAGTATTCGACAGCTTTCGGTGAACTCAGGCTCATTCACCTCCCACAGTGCTCTCCATGCTCCTGGCTGATGAGGGGAGAGAGCTGATGAATGGCAAAGTGGGCCCACGTGCAACATGGAACCTCCCGAGGAACTGGGAGAGCACCAGCGATGGCAGCCCAGACTACAGGCACCTTATCCCAGGGAATCAGCTCCAGGTGCACCCACACACGTTTTGTTTTTGCAGAGCACAGCGTGCACCCGCAATCAAACTGCATTTCTCCTACAGAGCTTCACAGAAAATCCTGCTCCCTCTTCCACAGAGCTGCCCCCTTCTCCAGAGATCCAGAGAATTCATAATATACCGTTTGCAGAAAGGTGTTCAGTAGACTTTAGAAAGTGCTGCCTTATGGGATCATCTTGAAGGTTTTCACCTGATTAACATTCCATGGAGTGAAATCTGCCCAACCGATGTGATTTTATGGGGGCTTTGGAGATGGAGAGAGTGGTGATTGTGGGCAGGGATTGTCACTGTTTATTGTTGTATTGTACTTTCCCATGAGCTTAGTACAGTGCTCTGTACCCAGTAAACACTGAATAAATATGATTGAATGAATGAATGAATGAATGGTGGTCTGTCAGATAAGAAGGTGGAGATACTATCAGGCCAAATAGAAGGAGGACAGGGGCAAGGGGTCAGCAGAGAGATAGACAAGATTGAGAGTTCATTTAGAAAATTCATTCAATCGTATTTATTGAGCGTTTACTGTGTGCAGAGCACTGTACTAGGCGCTTGGGAAATACAAGTTGGCAACATATAGAGATGGTCTAGAAACATTTGCTCTTATATTTTAACTCTTCATTCATTCTGTTGTATTTATTGAGTGCTTACTCTGTGCAAAGCACTGTACTAAGCTCTTGGGAAAGTACAATATAACAATAAACAGAGACATTCCCTGCCCACAATGAGCTTATAGTCTAGAGGGGAGACAGACATTAATATAAATAAATAAATACATTATAGCTATGCACATAGAAAGGAGGAAGAATCATTCAAAAAATTAGACAACCATCATTCTGCTATCCTGTTTTTAGGATTATTATGACATCTGGTTAAAAAAGATTACTTTCCAAAGCAAGTTCAGAGTTTTACACTGTCATTAGGAAGTAGAAAATCATATGTGGCTACATATAAGCAAAATCCACATGTACAGAGACTTACTTTAGAACCCACAGAACATACCTAGTGCTTCAGTCTGTTTTATAAAGCCCCTATTAAACTTTTAGTGCCCAGTAAATATTACAGAACTGTGGGACATTATGAAAAAAGGACCTACTTTAACTTTGATTACGTGGGGAAGAGGGGCTCTTAGAGTAGAGGTGAATTGTAACTAGCCTCTGCAGGGGACCTCACTGCACTGAAATGGTCCTGGTGACAGTGGGGCAGAACAGCAGGGGATCCTTATTAATCCTGCCAGCTCCATGTGCTGGGAAAACCAGAAGTGGCATGTCCAACCAGGGCAGGGAATAAATATTAGTCAAATGTGGGCTTTTCCTACATGTAATTGGCAGTGACCTCCATCTCCTTCTGCTCGTACTCTCTAACTCGGTCAACATTACCCGCCTTCATCATTAATCTCCTTGACTCTCCTCTTTGCCAAGCTGGATCTCGTCCTTCAAACCTCTATGAAAATCCATCTTATCCACCTTTGCCTTTGTAGTTGTATCAGTACCCTTGAATAACTTGAGCCCTAGCCCCACAGCCCTTATGTCCATTACCTGCAAGTTATTTTAATAAATGTCCCCATTCTAGATTGTAAGCTCTTTGCAGGCAGGGGACAAGTCTTCCAAATCTGTTGTATTGTTCTCTCCCAAGTACCTAGTACAGTGCTTTGTGCACAATAAGAGCTCAATGAATACCTTTAATGATGATTAATTGATTGATTGTGAGAGAGATTACGGTCCCCTAGAAAAGATTTCACGGAGGCTGCTGGAAAAAGTGTCACAGAAACAGGGTCAGGCCCTGGACTGAACAAATGCATTTCAGGAGCAAGAAATAATCTTTATGTGTATATGGTGTGAAAGAGAATTATGCATGCAGGGCCTTTTCAGCCACTCTCACACCCATAGGTAGAACTTCACTTTTGGTAGCAGCGCCTTCGATAAAAAAAATCGATCAATCAATCAGTGGTATTTACAGAGTCCTCAGTACCCACTGGGGAGAGATTGGTACAATAGAGTTGGTGTGATCCCTGCCCCCGATGAGCCTTTAAGTCTAGTGGGGAAGTAAGAAGGACAGCTATGTATGTTCAGAAGGATCACAGAGAATAGGGTTAGCACTGCATGTCAAACTTCAGAAGAAGCTGAAAAGCAGCTAAAGTATCTGACCTTTCCAGCTGGGAGGCCCATAATTGGGAAACATAGCCTAATTAGTGAAGGAAGCTGAGTTAATATTAAGTATTACTAGAACAGGGCCTGAGTCTCCCAAAGCTAAAACCATGGCACCTCCAGGAAACTCTCCCAAACCCCACCTTGTCAAGGGGGTGTGAAAGATTAACAAATTTGCCTTTTTCCACCTTTCTCCAGAGCTTCATGCTCTATGCAGCCACGAGTTGATGGTTGCATGGGATGAAGTTAGAATTGATCAGCAATGGACATTTCTCCAAATTTGAAATAATGTAATTTTTTAAAAAAATGCAGTCCTATTTAACTATTTACACCGCTCCACTTAATCGATGATCTTGAAACTTCAAAGTATGGTAAATGGAAAATGTAGTCTGATAAACCCTCTGACTTTAGCTACAAAAATAAAAGGGAAATTCAATACCCCAATAGTATTAACATTGTAGTTACAGCTGCTTCTGCTGCTGTCCACATGAAGAAATGTTCCCCAAGGGCAGAGATCAAAGGTCCAGCCACAGTGTAACATGGTATGGGACTCCACTATAACAATTTTACAGATTTAACAGAATGTTTCAAATGAAAGTCCATGTTGCAGGTGTTCACAAACAGATTGCAGAATTAAATCTTTAAAGGTGTTGGGTTGAAGCTGTTCCGCAGAAGTTACAGTAGCTTTATTTATTCTCCCGACACTATTCCCTAGTGAACTCATTGTAGCCACTGGTGTCTTAAACCTTTCCTGAGTGATCAGTCATCTTTATGCTTGTCAGCCAACTTTATTGTATAGTCTGATTTTTCGTAATAAACTAACCTCCAAATCTATTTGGGAGCAATTGACTAATGGTGTAAAGTTCGGGATTAATGTTTCTTACTAAACCAGTTGTTTTTTTTCTATGTGTTTTTTCCTCTAGGTGCACTGTAATTGTGTTTTAATCTGACTAAACCTTGAAATTCTGTTCCCCATATGCTTTTTGAACACATTGCAGTTCTTCTGCTTTGAGGTGTCTTCCTTTAAATGCTACCTTAAAAGCTCAAGGGGGTACATTTTTGGAATATTGAACAGCTTCCAGGATTCAGGCCTGATATATTAGTGGAAGTCCAACAGTTTAAATATCCACATGCCATGATGATTGACAGCTCGCATTTGTACAGCACTTTCTTAATTACAAAGTGCTTAACAAGAGTTCATGGAATGCATTGTTTGTGAGTAATTCTTGATTTGGAATTAGATAGACTATTTTCTAGGGACCTTAGCTCACCCCTGCACAGATCTTGGAGCCAGCCCTTTCTGAAAGTCACGTGGTGGCCACTATAGCGTTTTAGTTATAGTATTATTTACTAAGTTGTTTCCTGTGTGAGCATCATACTAAACATGGGGAAAGAAAACCCAGGTGGGGAATGTATATGTTCCTGTCCTTTAGGATGGCTCAGCTGGTTTTAGCCCCCAGGTCTTCTGGTTCCAGGTAGATCCCTTTCAAAAGACCCCGAGCCTTCATCACCAAACACTTTAAAGTGATCCCAAACATTTGGGATGTCTCAATCTCTCCAAACAATCATAAAGTTGATTTTGCTCATGTCGGGCAGGGAATCTGTCTGCCAACTCTGTCGTACTGTACTCGCCTCAGTGCTTGGACCAGTGCTGTGCACACAGTAAATGCTCAATAATACCACAGATTGATTGATTTTGGTGGGGTTGCTTTTTTTTGTTTTTCATGGTTACTTCTCAAGCACTTACTATGTTCGAGTGCAGTGCTAAACTCTGGGGTAGATACAACACAAGCAGGTTAGACACAGTTCTGGGATGGAGGGAATAAGATTTTATCCTCATCATCATCATCAATCGTATTTATTGAGCACTTACTGTGTGCAGAGCACTGTACTAAGCACTTGGGAAGTACAAATTGGCAACATATAGAGACAGTCCCTACCCAAGAGTGGGCTCACAGTCTAAAAGAAAATCCAAAAGCCCCTCGGGAAGGAATTTTTAATCATTTCAAATCGGGTACTTTTTTTTTTATAGGCATTTGTTAAGCACTTACCACGTGCAAAGCACTGTTCTAAGCGCTGGGGGAGGATACAGGGTGATCAGGTTGTCCCACGAGGGGCTCACAGTCTTCATCCCCATTTTACAGATGAGGAAACTGAGGCACAGAAAAGTTAGTGACTTATCCAAGGTCACACAGCAGACAAGTGCTAGAGCCACCGTCAGATGCCACAGGAGGAAAGTGTGGGGATTTCTCCTTCACAGTGTTTACTCTTTGCCTGTGGAAATTATCATCCTTGAGGTACTATTCTTAGCCTTTTACACTCAGTAAAGTGTAAACTCCTTATAAGAAGAGAATATATCATTTGCTCACTATGTACTTCCCAAAGGTAAAGTGGGCACTCAAATCTATCAATCAGTCGTATTTATTTATTGAGCACTTATTGTAGGCAGAGCACTGTAGTAAGGGCCTGGGAGAATGCAGTATAACAGGCTCGGTAGATTCGTTCCCTGCCCACAAGGAACTTAAAGTCTAAAGTGAAATTACAGTGTAGTCAGTCAAGTGCTATTACTACTAGATTTGCAGCCCTTGCTTGATTCTGTCTTGACTGGTGATACCCTTTACCTTCCGTTTATGGAATGTTGATTTGGTCTTGCCTTTAAGCTATGGATTCTAATGAAGTTTTGCCTTTCTTTTTACTTTTGGTCTGCCTGGTCTCATGGAATGTTTGCGTTTTGACCTTCAAAGCATAGTGAAAGATCTATCTCTGGACTGACAAGAACCTCTTCATTTTTCTTTTTTAATGATACATTAAGCTTCAAGATTTAGTGTCAGTGTTACCCTCTAGTTAGAGATCCTAAGACAACAGACACATTAATTACTTTCTAGAGGTATTCCGGGGAACATTTTTTTTCCTGAGAATAACAAAATATTTTCAGTCCTTGTACCAAAAAGGAATATTTGTTACATTTTTTTTCCCTGCACAAGGAACTGTATCACCATAGACTGCATTCAAAATTTCTTTAAGGTTCCCCAAGTAGAAAATCAGTTTGAGTGGTACTTATTGAATGCATACTTATTGAATACTAAGTGCTTGGGAGAATACAATACAACAGAGTTGATAAACTTAACGGAGTTGATAAACGTGTTCCGGCCCTCAAGGGCCTTACACTTTAGAGGGGGAGACAGACTTTTGACTTTAGACTTCAGATAAGCAGCATGGCTTGGTGAAGCGCTTAGTATAGTGCTCTGCACACAGAAAGCACTCGATAAATATGATTAAATGAATAGAACATGGACCTGGGATTCAGAAGGTCCCGGGTTCTAATCCCAGCTCCATCACATGTCTGCTGTGTGACCTTGTTCAAGTCACTTAACTTTCTGTGCCTGTTACCTCATCTGTAAAATAGGATTAAGACTGTGAGCCACGTCAGTCAATCATGTTTATTGAACACTTAGTGTGTGTAAGAGCACTGTACTAAGCACTTAGGAGGGTACAATATAGCAATATAACAGACATATTCCCTGCCCATAGTGAGATTACAGTCTAGAGGAGGAGACAGACAGTAATATAAATAAATAAATTAAGGGTACATACATAAGTACTGTGGGGCTGGGAGGAGTGGTGAATAAAGGGAGCAAGTCAGGGAGACACGGAAGGGAGCTGAAGAATTGAGCCCCATGAAGGACATGGACTGTGTCCAAACTGATTATCTTATATCTACCCTAGTGCTTTGTACAAGGTCTGACACATAGTAAGCACTTAACAAATACCATAAAAGAGGGAGAGGTAAAAGGGAAGGAAATAAGAAATGTAGAGCGAAAAAAGAAAGAGGAACGAAGTGGGGAGAAAAATCCTTGCTTTTTCTGCTACTGCATTTTCTGTCATATTCTGCCTGGCCCTGGCAAGAAATGCCCATTTGTCCAGTTTTATATTATACATTTAGTTATGAATTCAGATATTCATGTGGTCTGTGACTGATCAGATAGTAATACGGCACTAGATACCTGTATATCTGCTCTCTTTTATATTTAAATACCCAGTGTACTGCCATGTACTCATGGCACAGAAGCAGCACTCAAATTTACAGAAATTTGGGTAGGAAGGCTACAGCTTTGGAGCAGTGAAAGGAGTCAGGGGTTCACCTGGTGAAATGGCAAAGCAGCATGGCATAGTGGATAGAGTATGAGCCTGGGAGTGAGAAGGTCATGGGTTCTAATCCCAGATCCACCACTTGTCTGCTGTGGGACTTGGGCAAGTCACTTAACTTCTCTGTGCTTCATTTCCCTCATCTATAAAATGGGTATTGAGACTGTGAGCCCCTCGTGGGACAGGGAATCTGTCCAACCCAATTTACTTATATCCACTCCAGCTCTTAGTACAGTGCCTGGCACTTAGTAAGCACTTAACAAATGCCACAATTATTATGCTCAGCTAGAATAAGCAGGAAGCCAGGCTCCTCCTTCTATTCAGAGCCGATTAAAGCTCCAAGTCCAACAGGTCTCTTTGTAAAAGTGATCCTGAGAAGCAACATGGCCTAGTGGAAATAGTACCATCCTGAGTGTCAGAGGACTGGGCTTCTAATCCCAGATCTGGCACTTGCCTGCTGTGCAACCTTGAGAAACATCCCTGTGCCTCAGTTTCCTCATCTGCAAAATGGAAATTTAATACCTGTTCTCCTATCATTACTTAGACAGAGAGCCCCATGTGTAACTGAAACTGTGGTTGACCAGATTATCTTGTATCTACCCCAGAACCTAGTACAGTACCTGACACATTGTAAGCACATAACAAATCTTATTATGATTATTATTATTATTATCATTTCTATTACTATTACTGCTGCCTTATTGGGCTGCTCTCCAAGTCACCCAGAGAATGGTCATGACCAAAGCCTCCCAAAGGTCTATAATTTGTAGATGCTGTGCATTCATTCATTCATTCAATCATATTCATTGAGCGCTTACAGTGCAGTGTTGTAGCTTGAGCCCCTCATAACCCCACAGGCATAGGGGCATGTGAATCAATCAATTAATCAATGATATCAAATATTTCACGTACAGAGTAATAGAGAAGCAGTGTAGCTTAGTGGAAAGAGTATGAGCCTGGAAGTCAGAGGACCTGGGTTCCACTCTCGGCTCTGCCACTTACCTGCTGTGTGACCTTGGGCAAGTTACTTAACTTCTCTGTGCCTTAGTTACATCATCTGTAAAATGAGGACTAAATCTATGAACCCCATGTGGGCCTCGGACTGTGTCCAACCTGAATAATTTGTATCTACCCTAGTGCTCAGTACAGTGTCTGGCACATTGTAAATGCTTAACAAATGCCTTTAAAAAAATTAAGATCTTGAGAGAGGACCATAGAGTAAGTAGACAGAATCACTTCTCTCAAGGAGCTTGCAGTCAGAAGCAAAGACCCTGGAGGGTAAAGCGGGAAAGTAACAGAGGTTCCCAGACATCATCATCATCATCATCATCATCAATCGTATTTATTGAGCACTTACTATGTGCAGAGCACTGTACTAAGTGCTTGGGAAGTACAAATTGGCAACATATAGAGACAGTCCCTACCCAACAGTGGGCTCACAGTCTAAAAGGGGGAGACAGAGAACAAAACCAAACATACTAACAAAATAAAATAAATAGAAGATATGTACAAGTAAAATAAATAGAGTAATAAATATGTACAAACATATATATGTATATACAGGTGCTGTGGGGAAGGGAAGGAGGTAAGAAGGGGGGATGGAGAGGGGGAGAGGAAGGAAGGGGCTCAGTCTGGGAAGGCCTCCTGGAGGAGACATGGGGAAGGCTACAAAATCTCATGACCATCCCATTACACTGTCAGTCAATCATTGGCTGTAGGCCTTGGGCAAGGAGCATATTGAATGCCTGTGGACTAGGCGGGGTATATAAGGGACGTGCACACTCTCAACACCCCCTCAAGGACATCCCCAGAATCCATCATCAATCGTATTTATTGAGCGCTTACTGTGTGCAGAGCACTGTACTAAGCGCTTGGGAAGTACAAGTTGGCAACATATAGAGACAGTCCCTACCCAACAGTGGGCTCACGGGCAGTGGCAGGGCATAGGCAAGACAGGGAGTGAGGGCAGAGGAGTTCCTCGCATTCTTTGACATCGACTGCCAATTATGCACAACCCTGGACCCATCAGAAAGCACACATCAACAAGCACTTTCTTACCTCCAAGATCTCAAATGAGTGGCCTGCCGGAAAACTGTGCTCCATCAAAATCAACTTCGCTGGCTCGCCATTCCGTGGAGCAGCAGTTAAAAATGAAGGGGCAAATATTTGGCCCCCTGATGCCTTTTTTTGTCCAAGCAGCCATTCACCTGCTGTAAACACAATAGATGAGTCAGCCGGGTCAATACACTGCCTTATCTTTAGTACTCTCTCTGGGCAGTGTAGGCAAACAACATGTTGAGTAGAAAATGTTTGAAGGTAAACAATAGAGTCCTTTTTGAAAATATTTGCCTTACCTCGACTAAATTTAAAACTGAAGCCAGGAAACACAAAATTTGATTGGGAACTATGTAGCCTGCTAGTTTAAATTCACCGAGTTCCATAATGATAGAAATGTGCTGTTGTGCAAGGTATAATCAGTGTCTTATTTGTTGTAATCACCTCAGTTTAGCCTCTAGTGAGTAGCCCATGTTGCACAGAGAATGTTATAATGGCAGTGCGTTATGAATATATTTTGTGCATACTGAATACCTATGAAAAATTCCCTGGACTTTTACCTCAGGAGTTTAGCTAGTATATAAGGATTAATTTTTCGTCTTCATAGAACTCTTTTTAACAATGGTATTTATTTGTAAGCATGCTGAGCACTGTACTAAGCTTTCATGGTATCCCAGAGTTTGTGAATGAATTAATGAATGGATCTTTATCCAGTATAAAATTCAAAAGCATTTTAAGATTAAACTCTGAGCTAGGATAAATGCAAGATGAATGAATGCCAAGTATGAGAACAATCTGAATAGAATTCTGGCTTTTGGAAAGGAAGCATTTGTACAAATTTATTACTCCATTCATTCCATCGTATTTATTCATTCATTAATTCCATCATATTTATTGAGCACTTACTGTGTGCAAAGCACTGTACTAAGTGCTTGGGAAGTACAAGTTGGCAACATATAGAGACGGTCCCTACCCAACAGCGGGCTCACAGTCTAGTGTATTTTACTTGTGCATATTTACTATTCTATTTATTTTGTTAATGATGTGCATATAGCTTTAATTCTAATTGTTCTGACGATTTTGACACCTGTCTACATGTTTTGTTTCGTTGTCTGTCTCCCCTCTTCTAGACTGTGAGCCCGTTGTTGGGTAGGGACCGTCTCTATATGTTGCCGACCTGTACTTCCCAAGCACTTAGTACAGTGCTCTGCACACAGTAAGTGCTCAATAAATACGACTGAATGATTGAATGAATGAAAGCATCCTCGACTAGCTAAAATGAAAGCAGAAATAAGGGTAATCTTCCCCCAATCCATCAATTTTTCTAACTGAAACTTCAAAAGTAAGTTGTAATTTTCTACAAATTGCATGCCATCTGATTAGCTATGTTAAACGGGTTGTTTTTATAATGAGGCTGAAAATGAGGGAGCAGAAAATAGTATGGCCTAGAGGAAAGAGCATGGTCTGCGAGTCAGAGGACCTGGGTCCTAATCCCACTTCTGCCACTTGCCTGCTGTGTGAATTTAGGCAAATCACTTTACTTCTTTATGCTTCAATTTCCTCTAAACATTTCCCTCAAAATCTATTTTCTCCTACTTAGACGGTGAGCCCTATATAGGGCAGGGACTGTGTCTAACCTAATTACCTTGAATCTACCCCAGGTCTTAATACAGTGTTTGTTATGTAGAAGGTGCTTAATAAATATCATAATGATAACTTCTTAAATGTCATCACCAGGCCAATAAAAATAATTCAGAATAACTTTCTTGATGACAGCTGTTGAAACAGAAAATGTTTCTGAAAAACATTCATATTGTGGTGACTAATATGAATGGTATTCATTAAGTGCTTACTATGAGCCAAAGACTGTTCTAAGCACTGGGGGAAATAAAAGTTAATCATGTGGGATTAGGAACATGGCCTAGTGGAAAGAGCAAGGGCTTGGGAATCAGAGGATGTGAGTTCTCATCCCGGCTTCACCGCTGTCTGCTGTGTGACCTGAGGCACTTAACTTCTCTGTGCCTCAGTTACCTCATCTGGAAAATGGGGATTAAGACTGTGAGCCCCATGTGGGACAACCTGATTATCTTGTATCTACCCCAGTGCTTAGAACCAAGCTCAGTGCTTGGCCCTCAATAAATTCCATACTTATTATTATTTATGCTGAAATAAGATTGTCTCTTTATTGAACACTCAAAAGACATCTTTGGGTTCACATTTTCCTGAAAATAAATTGAAATATTCTGAGCTGTTTCTTAACTGTGGAAATAACATGTTTTGTTGAAAAACTAGTGCAGCTATTTTTCTCTGAATAGCCAGTACTTCTAGGAATGACTTTTAAATGGTTTTATGATTTGCAGTTCTGTGTGTTTTTAACAGCTTCAAATTCTATCTGGATTTCATTTCTGCATTTTGGGTATTCACACTGGATCAGATGCCTGATAGGTCTAACCTGACATCATGCCACTACCAGGGAGCATTACTCCATACATTTGAGATAGGAGAAAGTCTAAAGAAATTGTTAGTTCCTTTATTAACAAAATGTTTAATCAGTATTGGAGGGAAAGTCTGTTTAGTTTTTAAAGATGCTTTGGGTGCCCAATTCTAACCAAAAGGCCCTGATCACAACAATCCCTGCTCTCATCTCCTATTCTAATAGAGGAGGTGTTGATGGGATTGAGGGGAGAGGTAGCCAGAACCGATGAGAATTGCTCATAAAGACAGCTGAGGTCTCTCTGCTCCTATTCCATAACTTTTTTTAAAAAAATTCCCCTTCTTCCTTCCTTATCAATCAATCAATGAATCGTATTTATTGAGCGCTTACTGTGTGCAGAGCACTGTACTAAGCGCTTGGGAAGTACAAGTTGGCAACATATAGAGACAGTCCCTACCCAACAGTGGGCTCACAGTCTAAAAGGGAACTTCTTCAGAGAACAAAACCAAACATACTAACAAAATAAAATAAATAAAATAGATATGTGCAAGTAAAATAAATAAATAAATTTGAGTAATAAATATGTACAAACATATATACATATATACAGGTGCTGTGGGGAAGGGAAGGAGGTAAGATGGGGGTGATGGAGAGGGGGACGAGGGGGAGAGGAAGGAAGGGGCTCAGTCTGGGAAGGCCTCCTGGAGGAGGTGAGCTCTCAGTAGGGCTTTGAAGGGAGGAAGAGAGCTAGCTTGGCGGATGGACAGAGGGAGGGCATTCCAGGCCCGGGGGATGACGTGGGCCGGGGGTCGTGCTTTTCACAGATCCTTATTGCTTTGTTTACTTTTCTTACTTTTACCATTTTGTCAGGCATGCATATTTTGCCAGTTGGTGTGCTTGGGAAGTGAGCTTTGGAGACGAGACACCTGGAGTCCTCTAGAGCCTCAGCGAAATGACTCCAGGTGTATGACTTATGCTGAATCTTTGGAAGTCTAATGTGGGCTCCCAGCAGGTCAGCAGAGTGACTATTCCAGAGCTGATCAAATGGAGCCACAGGAAGATTTGATTTCTCTAAGTTGAAAGTTGGGTATGTGGAATTTCTGAATTTCTCTAACACATGGACAAACCAAATATTTCTGAGCCCTTTCCTATCATGGCAAACTTTTAATGCCAAACAAAAAATGCTCAATCGTGACCTACAAAAAGAACTGTGTAGATGACAAATTGTCAAAGCCATCAGCAAAAAGGGGTCACAATCTTAGGTATTCCATTTCTTGCTTTGATAATATTACAAATTGTAAACCTACAAATACAAATAATATTGAATATATTATTTCATCCTTTGAAGAAAACTCCAAGAATACAAAAGAAATGAAGACTGTGAGCCCCCTTCTAGACTGTGAGCCTGCTGTTGGGTAGGGACTGTCTGTATATGTTGCCAACTTGTACTTCCCAAGCACTTAGTACAGTGCTCTGCATACAGTAAGCGCTCAATAAGTACGATTGAATGAATGAATGAAGAAAGAAATGCTCATTCAAATGCACAAATGAAAGATAACTTTATTGAAACAAACTCAGACTGAGAGCTCCCATACAGAACAGAGACTGTGCCTGACTTAATTAACTTGCTCGCAACCCAGCGCTTAGAACAGTGTTTGACACATAATAAGCACTTAACAGATATCATGAAAAATACTCTTTTAACACAAGATTAATGATGTTCAAAATAGAGTGGTGCTATCAGTAAAAAAATGGCTTAGTTGGGTTTATAGATGAGGTAATGCAATGTTATGCTTTGGTAAGCATTTTTCAGGTTCCATGTTACCTCATTGTCTTTGAAGGGCAAAGTACTTCAAATACTATTGGGAGGTTAAATTTCAACTTGTTGTGGTTTCTAGAAAATAGAGAAAGATATTACTGGTGAGCTTATGCAATGTCACTACTGCTTTTGACCACAGTCAAAAGGCTTTGCCATTTACCCAAGGAGAGCCAATATCCTGAACTTCCACATACAAAGGAAACCTATTCCCACTGGATTTAGAGGAGTCTGGATGGACTCAATGGCAGATGAATCTGTTTGGAATTTAGTCAACTGGTCGTTTGGCCACAGAAACTCAGTGAAATGACCAATTTCTTGGGCAAAACATTGTAGCACCTTCAGCAAAAACTAAAGGTTCCATATAACTAATTGGCTTCTCTGCCTTTTCTCACCATGCCACGGGTAAAATAAACATATGTTTCTTCTTATCTTCCATTGTATAAATCTTCCCAAGTAGAAATATCATTATTTTAAACACAGATATTAACCTTCTCTGTGCAAACTGAGTTTTGGGGTACTTATAAAAAAGCATGGGGAAAGTTAGTCCTGTAACCAATCCTGGAGAATGTAAGAATGGAACAAAGATTTAGTCAGTGAGAATATACATCAAGACCATTCCCCTGCCAGATGCTGCTTTCAATCTTACAAAGAGGATTGGGGGGGGGATGGGAGGGGGTGGGGAGTTGGATCACAACCACAGATCCTGGAGAGAAACCCAGCTAATGGGCATCTGGTATATGAATACTTAAACAGGTTGTGGCAGTGCATTAACTGATTTTTTTTTCATTTCTTAATCCATAAACCTGATAACTCCCTTTCAGAAGCATGATGGTCTCACCCCCACTTCTTAACAGAGATTTAATAGCAAAGACTGAACAATGGATCGCATTACTAAAAACTTCATTCCTTTTTAAAGTCTACTATGACAGGTTTCCTGACTTACTGTGAAATAGTCTTATGAAGAAGTAAGACCAAAGTATGCTTGTCAGAATAGATTAAAAGTGTGAGGAATTCTCATCTTTATTTTGTTGTTCTCGTTTTTATTACTCCCCCAAATTCAACCACATAGGCTAGGTCCAAGAAAGGCAGGTGTTTACTATGTGCAAAGCACTGTTCTAAGCACGGGGGAGGTTACAAGGTGATCAGGTTGTCCCACGGGGGGCTCACAGTCTTCATCCCCATTTTACAGATGAGGTAACTGAGGTCCAGAGAAGTTAAGGGACTTGCCCAAAGTCACACAGCTGACAAGTGGTGGAGCTGGGATTTGAACCCCCGACCTCTGACTCCAAAGTCTGGGCTCTTTCCACTGAGCCATGCTGCTGCATACCTATGTCTAGAAACAAATTATGAAAATTGAAGCAGTTTAAATCAAATCATCTGAAACCAGAAATCCTTTGAAGACTTTTGAAAATAAAATTAATGTCACTAAGAAACTGCTTGTTGTGGAAAAATCCAAGAGGACAATATGGTAGAAAATTTTATTTCACCTTATTCATTTACAGATTCTTGGACCATTGTGGTTGCTTTATTTTAGATGATTTCTGATGTCATGGTGCTGTAGAACCAAGGTTTAATCTTCCTGGAGCTGAAATTTTCCTGAAAGCTGCTTATTAAATGAAAAAAAAAAAAATTTTTTTTCCACAAAAATGAAAACAAAGATGAATGGCAATAACGGTTTGGGCATTGAACCCACAAAGGTAAGAACTAGTTTATTCCTTGTTAATACATTTGCTGTTGTTGGGTTGAAATGTGCCCAGATAGATCTTTTACTTTTTATAAAAAGCTCTTGGTCAGAATAAGCATCCAAAGGGAACCCTCAGGGCATTCAATTTTTGCGATTTTTTATCTTTTGAGAGCCCATCAAATCACTGGTGCTGTATAGCCCTTCACATGTTGCATTGATAGGGTCTTAAAGAATGTAGTTGTCAAGTGCATGCTGCCTGCAGTCAAACAGATGTATTATTCATACAAATGAGTCATACAACCACAATCCTTACAAAATACTGGTGTCGTAATTTCAGTCTCTGGATATCCTTGCTGCTAGCTTGAAGGACTAGTTGTTGTAATTTAGGACTTATGGGCTCCAAAGTATTTCACTCAAGCCCTGAAGACTGAGATTTTCTTCAGAAAGATTTTAATTTTGTGTATTTTGGCCTCTGGTGGCAACAGCCTCCCCATTGTCAGTTGGTGGTTCCCTGGGTGTGATTCTTCCTTCCCACAAGCATCAGCGCTTTTGGGTTCTTGGAGAGGCTCTAAACTGAGGTGGGAAAGTGGAGGCAAGAAAGTGGAAGAAGATTGGAAAACCCTTTTAAATGTGTATCATCTTTAACTTCCTAACCCATTGTAGAATCCGGTGAAGCAGTACTTTCCTTCAAGCTTAGCCTTTCCACTTCATAATAATTCCATTTTAATTTCACTTAGGGGCTCATTATTTCAAAGTACAATGTATTGACCTTGAAGAGAATATATTTTAAACAAATGCGTGTCTGTGGCCCATGGCCTACTTCTACTACTACTAGTACTACTACTAACTGTGATATTTGTGAAGCACTTACTCTATGTCTGGCACTGTACTAAGCTCTAGGTTTAAGATAATTGGGTTGGACACAGTCTCTGTCCCATTTAGGGCTCACAGTCTAAATCCACATTTTACAGTTTAGAAAACAGAGACATAGAGAGATTAAACTATTTGCCCAAGGTCACCCAGCAGACAAGTGGTGGAGCTGGAATTAGAACCCAGGTCATCTGATTTCTCACCCGTGGTCTTATCACTAGGCCATGCTGCTTCCCTAACTATGGCTATGTTAGCTTATAACTACTTCATAAACTTTCACTGGACCCTAAATTCCTCCACAGATTCCCTGGAAAAGGATTAGAAAGTACATAAAATATCTAAGAAATGGAAATGAGATAGTGTACTTTTACTAACTTGTGAAAAGGTACTTAAGCAGCGAGGAAAACCCTTTGTAAAAGGGAAATAGATATGACTTTCACCACATTAAGTTTGGGCTGTAGTTTGACACTTTAAGAGATGATTATATAGTGATATCAGATGGCAGAATGATGTTTTCTTCTGGTGTGTTTGATCTCCTGGTTAGACTACAGGACTTCACAAAAACTGAAATAAAATATTGAGCAAGTCATGGAAAGAAGATTGCCGTGCTCTTCATCTTTTTACCTCTGAATGAAGGCTGAGTGAAATCAATTATTTCAGCACTATAAAGAAAGGGTTTAAATCTCAGACGACGATTCCAAAGCAGACGCACTCTAACACCCAGAACCACCATCTGGATCATGTTGACTCCTTTACCATGGCGAAAAGGGTGAATGAAACATAATTCCTGCCTACTGATGTCATGGGGATTCCTTCAGTCTGAAAGCAGCTGGAGCTCACAATCCCCAAGCATTTATAATTTTTTTAAATGTTACAGATGTTATGAATAAAGAATTGTCATAGCTTTCATTAAGGCCATTGCAAGATCAATTGATTTACCTACTGTCCCTGCATTATTGGTTACTGCCTCAAACACTGGATTTGCACAAAGAAATAGAATGTCAACCTTACAAAGAAGGAAAATATTATGCTTCTTACAATATATATGTGATTCACAAATTATGTGAAAGAATGTCCTCCAAGTCTGGATGTGATCTTCATGTACAATTTTATCTTTTTAAAAACTTTGAATTCCCGTGTCATTTTTAAAAAGTTGACAATTATTTATTCTTGAAAGCTTAGGAGTTGGATTATTCTAAACTTTATTTTGTAGCTGGAAATGTAAAATTTCTTTGTTAAGGAATGCCATGCAGACCACCCCAAAACCGTCCAAGGAAAACAGAAGAAGTACACATTTATTGGCAAGAAACCTAAAGAAGTGCATGGAATCTTACAGAAAACAGATAACAGATAAAAAGAAATATATTTTGCATCTCATTTTATGTAAAAATAGTGTTTATTGAGGATATACTGATAGCTACAAACTTTGGAAAAAATTGAACAGAAACAAAAGGCAAGTTCTCTGCCCTCAAGGAGCTTACCCTCTAAAGGGGAAGGCAGAAATACAAAATATTAAAAAAGAGGAAACAGTAGGAAAAACAAAAGTCAAGCATCATTCAATATTGTAAAGCTCCTCCTCTAGAATGTAATCTCATGTATATATGTTTGTACATATTTATTACTGTATTTATTTATTTTACTTGTACATATCTATTCTATTTATTTTATTTTGTTAGTATGTTTGGTTTTGTTCTCTGTCTCCCCCTTTTAGACTGTGAGCCCACTGTTGGGTAGGGACTGTATATGTTGCCAACTTGTACTTCCCAAGCGCTTAGTACAGTGCTCTGCACACAGTAAGCGCTCAATAAATATGATTGATGATGATGATGGATAGGGGAACATGTCTACCAACTCTGTTTTAGTGCACTCTCCGAAGTGTTTAGTGCAGTGCTGAGCACACAGTAAGCTCCCAATAAATTTGATTGTTGTCTCCCCAGTCCTCACAAACCTTCAGTGGTTGCCCACTCCTCTCGGAAACAAGAGGAAAATCCTGGTCATTTCTTAAAAGACAATCAATCATCTCTCTACCTCATATTTATTCTTCCACCTCTAACACCTCACAGCAGAATGCATTTTGTTCTTCTCAAGCCAACTTATTCACTGTTCCTCACTTTCATCTCTGTCTCTGTGAACCTCTCACACATACCCTCCATACTGACTAAAACTCCCCTCTCCTTCACATCTAGCAGACACTGCTCACCCAATCTTCAAGTTCCTTCTGAAATAACATCTCTTCCAGGAGACCGTCCCTAATTAATTTATCATTTCCTCACCCTATTCCCACACTTCTTCAATTCTTCTTTACAACCCTCTTCACTCTCCTCCACAGAATTGTGCATACATCCTTATACTATTATTATTATTGCATTTCATTCATTGTCGTATTTATTGAGTGCTTACTGTGTGCAGAGCACTGTACTAACAAAGTGCATTTGTTAAGCACTTGCTATGTGCCAGGCACTATATATACTAAGCACTGGGGTAGATAAAAGGTAATTGAGTTGGACACAGTCCCTGTCCCACATTGGGCTCACAGTCTTAATCCCCATTTTACAAATGAGATAACTGAAGCAGAGAGAAGTGAAGTGACTTGCCCAAGGTCACACAGCAGTCAGGATTAGAACCCAAGTTCTTCCAACTCTCAGTCCTGTGCTCTGTCCACTAGACCATGCTGCTTCCCACTAATGCATCATCGTACTTGTAAGTTATTTTAGTTTCTATCTCCTCCATTAGTTTATAAACTCAATGAGGGAAGCTACTTTGTCTACGAGTTCTATTGTATCCTTACAAATTTGTAAGAAATGCCCAAAATAAACACTCAATCAATATGATTAGTTAATTGACTGGGACAAATATCCCAGGATGATGTATTCGAAGATATCATAATTGAATGTGTTATTGAATGTAGATAAATGCTGAGGATGAGTATGTAAATGCATGAATGCTGGGCGTGGCTGTTACATTGATAATAATAATAATGATAGCATTTATTAAGCGCTTACTATGTGCAAAGCGCTGTTCTAAGCACTGGGGAGGTTACAAGGTGATCAGGTTGTCCCACAGGGGGCTTACAGTATTAATCCCCATTTTACAGTTGAGGTAACTGAGGCACAGAGAAGTTAAGTGACATGCCCAAAGTCACACAGCTGACAATTGGCAGACCTGGGATTTGAACCCATGACCACTGACTCCAAAGCCCAGGCTATTTCCACTGAGCCACGCTGCTTCTCCAGCTTTGATGTGACTGAGGTGTTGGGATTTAATTGGAAGGATTTCTGGAGCAGATAGGCTTTTAGGAAGGTTTGGTGATAGGGCGAGTTGAGATCTGGAGACAGGGGAAGGATGGGGAATTCCAGCTTGCTTAACTACTTTCAATCTGAATTATCAGATAACTCTTTGCCCAAAGAAGTGGTGGCTGTTAGATATGAATTATCTTGAAACTACTAATCAAGATCAAGATGGAAAACTCCCTGTGGGAGGGGAACATGTCCAGAAAATCTGTTGTTTTGTAATCCTCCTACCATGCTGCACACAGGAAGAACTCAATAAACACCATTGATCGATTGATTAAAGATACATTTAAAGGAAAAATCCTGCAAGGTAAATGGTGCAAAATTGCTGACTTATTACAAGCACTGTTCTAGTGGAAAGACCATGAGCCAGGGAGCCAGAGGATGTGGTTTCTAATCCCAGTTCCACTATTTGTCTGCTGTGTATGATCTTAGTCAAGTGACTGCACTTGTCTCTGCCTCAGTTACTTCATCTGTAAAATGGGGATTAAGACTGTGAGCCCCATGGAGAACATTGGACTGTGGTTTGCCTGATTATCTTGTATCTACTACAGAGGTAGGTACAGTGCCTGGCAAATAGTAAGTACTTAGCAGGTACTATTTAAAAATAAAAAAGAACACATAGTTCTGTGAGTAATGATAATCATTGTGGTATTTAAGTGCTAAGTGTTAAACAATAAATACTAAATGGTGGGGTAGATACAAGACAAGCAGGTTGGACATAATCCCTGAACAGTCTAAGTAGGTGGGAGAACAGATATTGAATTCCCCATTTTACAGAAGAATTGAGGCACAGAGAAGCTAAGTGACTAGCCCACGGTCACACAGCGGGCCAGTGGCAAAGCCGGAACTAGAACCCAGGTCCCTTGACTTGCAGGCCCATCGTCTTTCCACTGGTATGCATTGCTTCTTGCTACTAACCTATTTTCTTGTTGGTATCTATGATTGCCTTCAGTAGGCAGAGCGGAGAGAAAACCGATATGTGAAATGAACAATTAGGTATTGAAAACCTTAAATAAGTTTCTCCTCTTATGCAGATGCATTGATTTTAGATTAGATCCCAGTGTAATTGACTTCTCAGAAAAAGATTGTCGACCGTCAGAACAAAAATGAGCCTCATCGTTAGGAGAATGCTAAGATGTTTTCTGGAATGTCTGATGAAACTAACTGTAACTTTTTGGGCCCTGCATTGCATAGTCCAAGGGAAATAAGTTTACTTTTTGTGATATCTCTCTCCCCCCTCCTAGACTCTGAGCCAGTTGTTGGGCAGGAATTGTCTCTGTTGCTGAAATGTACTTTCAAACTTGTACTTCCCAAGTGCTTAGTACAGTGCTCTGCACACAGTAAGCGCTCAATAAATACGATTGATTGATTGATTGATTTTGAAGCACTTAGGTTGAAGCAGGGACTTGTTCATTCATTCAGTCGTATTTATTGAGCACTTACTGTGTGCAGAGAGAGCACTGTACTTTCGAAGCACTTAGTACAGTGCTTTCTCTGCACACATTAAGTGCTCAATAAATACGATTGAATGAATGAACAAGTCCCTGCTTCAGCCTATCTTGGAAATTCATGTTCAAGTGCAGACAGAACAGATGGCAGGGGTAATTTGGAATTCATGCCTTTGATCTTCTTCCATTGTCCTTTTACTTTGCTGTCCTACAGATGAAAAATGTAAAAATCCACATACTGAGTACGTACTGAAGGTGAAAAATACATAGGTTTTACTCAAAAGTAATAACTGCAGATTCTGTGCTGAGATAATGTAAAGCAAATAATCCTGTCCACAAGAATATGCAAGATTTTCCTTCAGCTTCCTAACAGATTCTGATATAGAGAAATAGAATAATCTGTTGATGTGATCCATGGTTGCACTGATAAAATCTGTCTTTAGTATTACTGATTTATTAGGCAATGTCCAATATTTTAAGGATTTTCCAAAAAGTTTATTTGTAAGATTGGTAACATGGGCATGGGCATAGGCTTGAGAGTCAGAGAATGTGGGTTCTAATCCCAGCTCCGCACTTGTCTGCTGTGTGACCTTGGGCAAGTCACTTAACTTCTCTGTGCCTAGGTCACCTCATCTGCAAAGTAGGGATTAAGACTTCACATGGGCCAACCTGATTACCTTGTATCTACCCCAAAGCTTAGAACAGTGCTTCGCACATAGTAAGCACTCGTGAAATACCATAATTTTTATTAAACAAGAAAATCTTATGAATTTATTTTAACTCCATTTCCTTAGCTTCCTGGAAATTCTGAGTTGTTTATCAGAGTCCTCTATGTGCCCATCCAAACTGTACTTGTAGAATTATTTTCCATGTATTCTAAAACCAAATGGAAGTTGTTACGAGTTTTCACATCCACCAGCCGATAATTTTGAAGCTTTCAGAATTGTGATTCTTCAGTTTACCAGATTGGAAAGTTGTCTTAACAGTTTACCCCAATAAAAGACAGTTGCTGGGTTAAGCAAGAAACTATGCCAAATTAATATGCCAGGGAACTGAGGTAGCCAAAGATATTTGAATATGACCATGGAGCTGTCCAGACTATTCCTTCAGAGTACAACAGCAGGCTGAGGGAATGTTCTACTTTGGAGTAGCCACCCCGTTTTATTCCATAAGGAAGAGTTTGGTTTTGGACTGTTATCTCTGTGTTGCATCAAGATTGTCTCTTCTAATTAGCGGGTCTTTATCTATCAACTTTCTAGATGGCTTTTGAAGAAAGGAGGCAGTAACCAAAACCTTTAGGGAACTGCAAGATCATTTCTAATTCTGAAAACTGCCAATCTTTATCCCTAGTTTTTAAGTCATTTTTCAAGTACAGGTAATATTTTCAGGTGATTTCTAGTTCTCTGATAGGAGAAATAACAATGCAGAAAGAAATATAATATGGATAATATTTAATCGATATTTAATAATGTAAAGCAAATAATCCTGTCCACAAGAATATGCAAGATTTTCTTTCAGCTTCCTAACAGATTTTTATACAGAGAAATAGAATAATCTGTTGATGTGATCCAAGGTTGCACTGATAAAATGTCAGACGAGACTAAATCAGAACTACTTTTTCCTTTTTTCTTTCATGAATGGTATTTGTTAAGCAGTTACTATGTGTCAAGCTCTGTTCTAAGGGCTGGGGTAAATATAAATCAGTCAGTTGTACACTGTCCTAATCTCACATGGGGCTCACAGTCTAAGTAGAAAGGAGAACAGGTGTGGATATTCTATGTTTTTAAAATGAATAAAAGTAGTAGATTATAAGAGCCTATTAAAACCATTGATGCCATGATATTCAAAGGCAAATATTTTGAATTGAGAGAACAAGGGAATAAATGTATTTTTTTCTCAGAAAGTGGATTGACTTTTTTCAGATGGTGCTAAATACACGTGATTTGAAAACCAATTTTTCATAAAGTAAAATGTATATCTTTTCAATTTTCTATTGTCATTTTTTGTCATCTCACTCCAAACCATTAGGGGGTGCTCATGAATCAACTTTCTACATGGTAGGCTCCCCTGACTTTGTACTCATTAATCATAAACAAAGATAACAGAAATTGTAAGTGGTAAAATGCTCGATTTAAATCCTACTCCTGCAAGGGTGTTCTTGCCTCATTTAAGTGACAGGTTATAGTATATTTCACGTATCTTGGTTCCTGTGGCAGTAATTCCTTAATATCTTTAGTCTCTCTCAGCTTCCTTTACCTCACCTGGGGGAGTAATCCCATTCTAGGCTCCAGTTATCTTCTAAATTTTCCACTGGTTAAACACTTGCTGAATGAAGACAAAAATCATTTATTTTCGGTGCACAATCTTACTATAGAATTAACCAAGTGAAAAGTTTCAAAGTCATAGAGTTAGTGATTTCAATGCTACCACATTTTAGAAGCGGCTTGTGCTTCAAAACAAATTTATATTGAATGTCCATACAGTTTGTACACATTTTTTGGAAATGGATCAGACAAAGTAATTTCCTTTCCCTTGAATTGCTGAAAATAGGAAAGAATAACATGAGTTTGTTTATGAATATTTATCCTTGATGATTGAAAATGACACTAATGAACTATACTGTTGTGTCAAATATATCGGATGAGCAACCAACATTCCCTTCCATAGTATGATCCAGCCATGTCTTCCCTTGCTATGCAACTAGCATAACTGTAGTCTTACCCTGGAGCTTTGCTGGGATGCACCTCTACTGGCTGTTTGGGCCATAGGTATTTTGTGTGCACCACCAATTTGGAAGAGTCCAGAATGAGAAGGGTAATTTAAAGATTCAAAGCGCTATTTAAAGACTCGAAGGGCTAAAGTGGTTGAGTGGCAACTAAACCCTGATTAGGTAAAATATATCAGTAAATTGTTTAAATTTTTTCTCCTATGACTAGCCCTGAAGAAAGGTAAACTCCCCGAGTTTTATTTTACTGAATTTGATTTTACTCCATAACTACAAACAGTCAAGGTCTGCTTATTTATAAATGAAAAAAATCACATACGCTTGGGATCAATCATTCTCTAACACCTCCCTTGGAGTTGACCATTTTAATTTCTGTATTATACATTCAATTTTAAACTATTGTACATCCTGGTGCTACATGAAAAACGGTGCGCTCATGGGCAGGAATGAGTGCAGAAGTGTAGATTTAACAGCGACTCTGTTGATATATAATAGATTCTATTCCCCTCCCGCCCCCTGAAAGCAGAGACCATGAATCTCTGAGGGATTCCCTAGTAGACTTGTATAGTACTGCACTGTGCCTTACATTGGTTGCAAAAGACCACACATAGGTAGAATTGTAAAGTGGTACAGCTTGGATATATGTCCATCTATTGATTCCTTCTCTGTCCCCTTTCCAATATGTCTGAGAGAGGCATTGGGTGGGGCTGGGTTGGGGGAAGAGAGATGGGATGGCAACTGTCACCTGGGAAGCAATTCTCTGGTGGCATAATAAATATGACATTTCAATCAATAGTATTTATTGGATGCTACTTGGAGGAGAACAGTTTACTAAGCATTTGGAAGAATACAAATGTTCCCCATCTAGACTGTAAGTTCACTTGTCTACCAACTTGTCTACCAACTCAATTGTACTGTTTTTAGTACTGTGCTCTGCACATAGTAAGGGCTCAATAAATACCTTTAATTGGTTGATTGATACAATAGGATTAGTAGACATGATCACTGCCCTCAAGTTTAGAATCTAGTTGGGAAGACACACACTAAAATCAAAGTAATAGAGTTTAAAGATGTGTAAACGTGTGTGGTGGGGGAGTGTGAGTACTCAAGTACTTAGGTTTCAAGGAAGTGCTAAAATAGCTGTGGAAGAATATAATAATAATAGTAATAATAATGGTATTTGTTAAGCACTTACTATGTGCAAAGCACTGTTCTAAAAATATGAGGTTGGGAGGTGAGGGATTATTCAGGGAAGGTCTCCAAGATGTGGTATGATTTCAAAATGCTTTTGAATTGATGTTCTCAGCCGTGAAGGGGGAGGGAATTTCAGGATAAAGGGTGGAAATAGAACATATTGGGAGAAGGGTGAGTCAAAGTAGGATGAAAGTGTTGATTGAATGCCTTAAAGCAGGTGGTCAAAAGTTTCTACTTGATATGGAGAAAAATAGGCAACTATAGGAGGTTTTTCCCCCATCTTACCTCCTTCCCTTCCCCACAGCACCTGTATATATGTATATATGTTTGTACATATTTATTACTCTATTTATTTACTTGTACCTATCTATTCTATTTATTTTATTTTGTTAGTGTGTTTGGTTTTGTTCTCTGTCTCCCCCTTCTAGACAGTGAGCCCACTGTTGGGTAGGGACTGTCTCTATATGTTGCCAGCTTGTGCTTCCCAAGTGCTTAGTACAGTGCTCTGCACACAGTAAGCGCTCAAGAAATACAATTGATTGATTGATTGATTTGCAGAATTATGTTTTTAACAAATTTTCTGGGCAGTAGAATGAAGTAGAAATTAGAGCAGGGAGGCCTGAAGGCCCGAAAGTCAGCAAGGAGACTGATGCGGTTCAAGATGGGATGTGACAAGTGCCTGGACCAGCAAAATGACAGCATGAATGGAGAGGAAGGGATAGATTCTGGAAATGATGTAAAGGAAGAATTGACCGGATTTGAGGTTACAAAGGAGAGGGAGGAGTCTACAGCCAAAGTCATGGGCTCACGAGACTAAAAGGATAGTGGTTTGACAACTGGGATGGGAAAGTTAGGTCGAAAGGATGTAGCAGGGAAGATGAGGCATATGCTTGCTTCTGGAGGAAAAATCAGAGAGGGAATAGAGGGAGATTTTGTTTTCACCTCCATTGCTGCCAAGGATAAAGTGTGAGGACCCTGAGAGACAGGTAGGAAAATATAAGCATGAAATGGGGCATGACCTACTGATGTATCATTAGATGACATGTCCAGTTTTTAATAGAAAATACAATTAGTCTCCTATAAAGTGAGATATACAAATGTGATATTGCTAAATGCATATTATTTGAAACATTATGAAAGAATTGAAATAACATCCTTTACAGAAATATTTCTGTGACAGAAAATGGAAAAGGGACAAATATCTCCTGGTAAAACAACTTTGTAGCCATGATTAGCTTGTGAAAATACAGAGAATGTGGATTTGGCTTTCATTTTGCCTACTAATGATTTCTACTGGTAATTGTGCCCAGAGTTATTTTGAAGAGGCAGGGATAGAAGAAGAGAAAAGGAGAGGAAGGGAAGTTAGTAATTTTAGAATTAAAATTACCTTATTTTAAGGGGCAATTCTAATCCCAGGAGGCCAGTTATACTTGGGCACAGATATCATTTTTTTTATTGGAATACTTTTATATGGTATTCGTTAAATATTTGCTATGTGCTAGGCACTGTACTGTGTTGGGGGTAGATACAAGCTAATCGGGTTCTACACAGTTCATATCCTTCATGAGGTTCAGAGTCTTAATTCCCATTGTACGGATGAGTTAATTGAGGCACAGATAGGTTAAGTGACTTACCCCTGGTCAAATAGGCAGGTTGCAGACCCGGGATTAGAACCCAGGCCCATGCTCTCAATTCACTAGGAGTAAAATATATTAAAAAAGAACAACAGTTTGCAAATCAAGTGGAATAAGATGATGCCTGAAAGAACTAAAGGGGCCAGTAAAGTATTCTGAAAAAGAGATCTTGTATTTGGCAGAAGCTAGGAAATTGGATTCTTAACTGGGGAAGATCAGAGGAAGTGTAATTTAAATAAAATTCTTCAAATGAGAACAAATGATTATTACATGATTAAAGTGTTAAAAAAGCATTTATAATGTCTTTTGTTAACGTTACATGAAAAGAAGAGATAACCTATAGAAAATGTGTGACAGATGTTAGGCTAGCCCACTGTCAGAGAGAAATTTAGAAGTTTCTAGAAAGTTACATGGCAACTTCCTGAGTACTCCATTCCAGAAAGACGATTGGTTTGTGTAGGTGCCAATCATCTATAGCAAGACCAATCACAGGGGAGGACTGGAGAAATGAGGCAAGCTAATGACTGGAGGAAGAAGTCCTGTGATCATTTGGAGGATTGAGTGCCTGCGATCTCCATTTGTTTAATGTGAAGGCAGGATCCAGGGAGCTGAAGGAGCTGGAGTTCTTCCTGGAGGCTGTGTTCCAGTAGTATGACTGCCAAGTAGACCTTCGGATTTAATGGATTGCAGAGGAGCAGTTTGCAGAGAAGTACAAAGGTTTGAGGGGAGAATAGTGAGATATGTGATTTAAGTCAACTGTTATCTAGTTAAGAATAGTAATGTTAAGTTCCCTTTACTATTACAAATACTAATTTGGATCCCCACTCTGTGTGACTGGGTGGCCAGAGTGAATATAATAACAGATGGAGACATCCAGCAAGCTGGTAAAATGAAGGCTGTGTCCAACCTGATTCATCTTGCTTCTTGTTAATACAGGGGCACATAATAAGCATTCAACAAATAACATTTTTTTTAAAAGGCATTAAAAAGAGCTTCTCCAGTGACTGGACCTCAGGAACCTGGGCTGGTGAGTTGCACCAGAGACAATAATATTGCTTGGGGTTCCAGCTGGGAAGCACACTGGTGATGGCATTTATTAAGTGCTTACTATGGGCAAAGCACCATTCTAAGCATTGGGCTGGTTACTAGGTGATCAGGTTGTCCCACTGGGGGCTCACAGTCTTAATCCCCATTTTACAGATGAGGTAACAGAGGCCCAGAGAAGTTAAGTGACTGTCCCGAAGTCACACAGCTGACAATTGGCGGAGCTGGGATTTGAACCTCTGACTTCAAAGCCCATGCTCTTTCCACTGAGGCACGCTGCTTCTCCACCAGCACTGACATTACAGGCTCATGGACACAAAATGGTCAGTGTCATAAAAATAATCATCAAAAATTTAATGACATTGTTATGCTTTCCTAAAGCAGTACTGTTTTAACTTTTTGAAGAAAATATAGGATACATCATGACCATCATAATTATAATAATCACTTTGAATTCATTCATTGTCTTCTAAAATAAAATATACTTAGTCTGGTGTTGAACTAGAGAAATTCACCCAAAATCTTCCCAGGAAAGGAAGTTACAACCTTCATCATGGCTCAGGAGAGGTTTGAGGGTGAAAGACGTCTGTAGCGAAGAAAAGTGGATAGACACTGTTAATAATAAAATTTATATCGATGTGTTGGAGAGTTGTAAGTTAAAGTTTAAGGGAAGGTGAGACGTTTAATAAGTGAGGTGAAAGGATACCTAATGGTAAGAAAAAGGGATAAATGAACTGACTTGAAGACATTTATGGTCAACAGACTCTGCCTCAGATTTTTTCTTTAAAAACATTTTGTGCAAAGTGTGAAACAAATGTCTCAGGATTGTAAAAACCTGAACTTCAACGTGTCAATCAGACATGCTGATATCATGCTTCTGTTCGTCTGTGAGGCAGATGTGCTGAGGAGGCATTTTCTAAACAATAGCTACAGATTAATTCAATGTTAAAAAAGATTTTTCAATCTAGACAAATACACTTGTTTTGCTTTGCCTTAGTGTATTATTTTCCCGTAGACATATGAGGGAAAATTAAACTACAGCAATTCATTTAAGTATTTTCCCAGTAAAAGAAAGTGACAACCTCCAACATGGCTCAGCACAGGAGAGGTTTGAAAGTGAAGAATGCCCGCAGCTAAGAAAAGTAAGTGAATACACAGGACGTTTTGTTGTTCTTATACTTAAATGGGATTTTTCTGATGTGGATTTTTCTGGACCCTTCCAGATCCAATAGATACATACAGGAGGGATGAGGAGCCATATTGAAGTTATTTCCATGGTTTCTGGACAATTTGTTATCAACAATTCATTATGCAATTCATAACTCCACAATTTTTGGATTGTTGATGATCAGGTACATCTGGAAAGAGAAAAATGTGATTCTATGTGTTTATTTTAATTGTAGACATAACACTGTTAATGAAACTTTGTCTTTCCAGCGCTTAGAACAGTGCTTGGCACATAGTAAGCACTTAAGAAATACTATTATTATTGTTATTAATTATGCATTTTGTTTGCTCTGTGCAAAAAGATATCTGATTTGAAAGAAAAATTGATTGGCAGGAAAACTACCTATTAAATCATAATTAAGGTACTTGTTAAATGCTTATTCTGTGCCAAGCACTGTACTAAATGCTAGGATACGTATAAGGTAATTAGGGTGGACACAGTCTGTATTCCAGATGGGGCTCACTGTGTAAGTAGAGGGAGTAGGATTTAATCCTTACCATACAAATAAGGAAACCAAGTCACAGAGAAGCTAATGACTTGGCTAAGGTCACACAGCAGACGAGTGGTTGAGCTGGGATTGGAACCTAGGTCTCTGACTCCAGAGCTGTGATCTTTCCACCAGGCCACATGGAATGTTTCAGATACATTTGTCATAGAGCATGGGCGAAGATCTGGGGAGAGAAGGGGTGTGGTGGTTGAAGGAAGTCATGTCTTTTTCAGAGCTTAAATTTAAGCAAGTAAATACCATTGCAAACTGGGGGGCAGTTACAAATTATAATAAATAGTTTTAAGGGTAATCAAAACAATGGTCTATTTGTGGAAAACTGGTGATTCGTAAAGATCGAACTGTGTTGGTATATGTATGCCAGTGTTCCATTAATATGAAAATTATTTCAGACAAAGCGTTCAGAAAGAATTTTGGCCTTTTTAACTTAGTAAGCACACACAGCAGCCAGCATGCTGGCAGTAAATGTCGGCTGTAGTAGATATTTTGGCTGTGGCAGATTATAACCACTCCAAAGGCAATACTCATGACAAACCCAATCTGAATTCTGGTAACACCCTCCTTGAGGACTGCAGTTACAGTTCCTTTCAACATTCAAAACAAAAAGTTGTCCATGTAGATGACATCAGATTTACACAGCTGAAGTGACTTAGAAAGATGCCTGATAACTTTCCCAGCTGCAAGTAGTGCAACTGTTAACAGTCAAGGAGATCAGAATCAGACTTTTTTTGACTTGGACCGTCAGGGGTTCAAACAGCAGGTAATTTCAGATCTAAGACACCAGAGTCACAAAGGCCAAAGTCTTTCCTGAACTTGTATCAAAGGCACAGTGAGGTGGCTATGAAAATGCTGTGGCGAAAAGAATTATAAATTGAAATCCTGATTCACCAATCAACTTGCTTTAAAAATAATTGCTCTCTCTTTGAATTCTCATATGTAAAAAGGGAATGAATAGGGAAAAGTAGAAGGAAAGCATCTCAAGGCAAGGATCGTGACTCCCTTAATCTCCTTAGTATCTAGTATTGCTGTCTAGCCTGGCTCAGTGGAAAGAGCACGGGCTTGGGAGTCAGAGGTCATGGGTTCTAATCCTAGCTCTGCTGCTTGTCAGTTGTGTGACTTTGGGCAATTCACTTAACTTCTCTGTTCCTCAGTTACCTCATCTGTAAAATGGGGATTAAGACTGTGAGCCCCACGAGGGACAACCTGATCACCTTGTATCCCCCCAGCAACTTAGAACAGTGCTTTGCTCATAGTAAGCGCTTAACAAGTGCCATTATTATTATTGTTATTACACAAAAGACAAACACGGACAATGCAGTCAACAGGGTTGCTAGGAATAGCTTGAATGACTGACACACACAGGATAAATATTAATCCTATAGAATTATAGGATCTTAAGGAATTTATAAACTACTGCGAAATGAGTCACTTAATGTACTTGGTTCTCTTTGAGAAAAAAGATTCCTTATGAACCAGAGACAATGATACTATCTATGCAGTACTCCATATGTGTGCCAATGCAGTAATCCATGTATGTGTCTTTACTACACATTTTGACTAGAACACTACTAAGTGATTAGGGCATGTTCTTCCCGACAACACGCATCTATTTGAATAGAATGTGAGAATGTTAGGAGAGTATGATGGATTAAATAGATATGTTCCTTGACCTCAACTAATAGAGGAGAGAGACATTAAAATAATCTACATATCTTTGGGCAAAGATTGTGGGAAGCAACAGAACATCAGCCTCCTCACTGACCTCCCTAACTCTTGTCTCTCCTGATTCCAATCCACACTTCACTCTGCTGTCCATGTCATTTTTCTAAGTAACTGTTAAACCCACATCTCCCTACTCCTCGAAAACCTCAAATGTCTGTCCCTCTACTTCTACATCAGTTTTAAGGAACTCAATCTGCTCTCCCCATCCTACCTTACCTCAATCTACTACCACCCAGCCGGTACACATGGCACTTTCCTTCTCTAACAGCAGCCTACTCACTACACCTTAATCTTGTCTAGTTCACCACTGACTCCTTTTCCACATCCTCTCTCTGGTCTGGAACTCCTTTCCACTTTGTATCTGGCAGGCCACCACTCTCCCCACTTTTCAAGCCCTCCTAAAATCACATCTCTTCCAAAAGGCCTTTCCCAACTGAATCCTCACTTGCCCTACTCACTCTACTGTCGCCATCATCTATGCACTTGGATTTTTACCGCCTTAAGCATTTGATATTCACCTCAGTCTCAGACTCACAGAATTTATGCATGAACATAATGCTCTGCCATTTCCCCTTTCTGCAATTTATTTTATCTGTCTCCCCCTCTAGACTTTAAGCTTCTTGTGGGCAAGGATTGTGTTTACCTGGTCTATTATACTTCCAAGCTCTTGGTACAGTGCTCTGCACACAATGAATGCCATTGATTGATTGACAAAGATATGATAAGATATATGTAGATAAGAGCCATGGAGGTGGGATTGGTGAAGTAAATAGTTAAGTGAGTATTGTAGCCATAAAGCTATACACTCTGGAAACTAATACCAAACTGTATCCTGAACATAGAAAGGATGCATGACACTCAGTTTAAACTAATATCAATATTAGATTCTGTATTATTTTATTGGTAGAAAGTCTGAATTGATTTTCAGAAGCTGGGATGTAAGGTCATTGTAGTAAGGGAATGTGTTACCAACTTTGTTGCAGTGAATGCTCCCAAGTGCTTAGCCCAGTGCTCTGCACTCAGTAAATGTTCAATAAATACCATTGATGATGATGACAAGGTTCACCTGGACTTTCATTAGTTAACCAAAGAGCCTACATTTCTTTCAGGCTGAGGGTAATTTTCTCTCCCCCACTTGCCCCCAATCCCAGTTAGTGACTGGTACATTTGTCATCTTCAGCACTCTAAAACTCATACCCAGGCAGTAAAGTGGTGGGGCATACTCGTGTTTAAATAAATATGCTGACATTCCATCATTTGTGAAGCCTCAAATGTTCTCCTAAGAAATCCCTATCAAGTTGGAATAGATGTAGTGGTGGGAAGGAATATTGTTAGTGCAAATTAATTCCCAGATGTATGTACCACAAACATGAACTGGATAATTTGTGAGGTCCAGAATAGAACTGCCATGGTGAGAAGCAGTATGGTCTAACAGGCCTGGGAGTCAGAGGACCTGGGTCCTAATCTGGCTCTGCAACTTGTCTGCTGTGTGACTTTAGGCAACTCACAACTTCTCTGTGCTTCATCTGTAAAATGGGGATTTATACTTTGTCCAACCTGATTAGCTTGTATCTAGTCCAGTGTTTAGTAGTGTGCCTGGCACATAGTAAGCACTTAACAAATACCGTTTAAAAAAAGTGGAGCCCCTGGGCTTTGGAGGAAAGGAAGCCTACCCTTTCTGAACAACCTTATCATTTCAGATTGAGTTTGATTCTTACCTGCTTTTGTACTAAAATTGTTTTCTAGATCCCCCTTCAGCATATCTTTCAGAAAGCCATCCCTTACTAACCTCTCATCTCCCAACCTATTCTCCCTCCCTTTTGCATCACCTATGCATTTTTGTTCTTACTCCCAATCACTTTGATACTCACCTCATCCATACCTCCAAAACAATTTTGTGCATATCCTTATGATCTGTTGCTTCCCCATATGTAATTTATTTCCTTGTTTATCTCCCCAACTAGATGGTAATATCCTGGTGGGCAGGGATCATGTCTACTAATTCTGTTGTACTCTCCTAAGTGGCCTGCATTCAGTAAATGCTCAGTAAATACCACTGATTGAGTGATTAGTTTTTTCCTTAATGATATTTTGTTCTGTGATGAGTAAGAGTTAGTAAATATTCCTTTCTTAAGGTAAAGGTGGTAGAATTTGAATTCTTAAAATAAATCTGATAATTGAATGAATTTGATTACTTTAGATTCAATCTCGCAGACTGTCTAGTGGACCACTAATACACTGACAACCAAGGCAAAGCCCAAAGTCATGGCTGAATAAAGTGAAGGAAAATAGAATCGCACAAACAATGAATAGGAGAAGAGCCAAATATTGAGGAACTGAAAGCATTATGGAGAGGAAAGAAAAGGATGAGGTGTCGGAATACTTGTGTGAGTGGGAAAACAGATACTTCACTGAGCAGCTATTTTCCACATGATAAGATGAAGCCACCAAACATAAGGAAAGTATTGGAGAGAGAGGCCAGGTACAGGAAATGAATCACAGGGAATGGAAGAAGAGTAGGGAAAGTTCATGGACTCTTTCAGATGTTTGTAGGGATATGAAGATATAAGTGGTGATACAGAAATGGGGTCTCATTTTATTTTTCACAATATCATTCTAATGAACACTCCAAAATCACATGGAATATGGATACATACGTGGGAAATATGCAGTTGTTTTTCATAGTATTCTATAGGGATAAATGAAAGGTAGAGGTCCTTCAGTGTGAGCCAGAATAAACATAAAATGAGCAATATTCTAGCTTGCATCTCTTCTCTGGGCACAGTGCTCATGTTAACTTCATAGAAAGGAGGTCACAGAGGGAGAACATACGGGTCAGGACAGAAGTGGCAAAAGTGATTATAATTCTTATTCTCATTATTTTTATCCTTAACAGTTTTGATCTTTAATGCCCATTTTAAATTGTTACAAAAAGACATTCATATTAATGTAATATAATGAAGTCCCCCAGCACTTAGAACAGTGCTTGGCACATAGTAAGCACTTAGCAAATACCATAACTTCTATTTTCTCTGGTTACCAGTTATGTGTGAATGTCTGTCTACACATTCTGGTTCAAGCCCGGTCCACTAGGAGAAGAGGCTCAGGAGATTACAGGATTTTTCAGGAGTCCTGGCATGCAATGGAAGTGCCATGCTGAAGGGACTGGGCTGATCTGACAGTAAATGGGCATCAACACCTAAAGAACTACAGCATCTTTCACCATCTGTGGAGGTGGTAGAGTGCTTGAGCAGTCTGAGACTAAATTGGTGGCCTATTTAAGAACATTGTCCAATTAACTGGAAAGCATCACACCTATTTCTTTCCAATGAGAGTCAATAGTAGCTTGTCTGTGTGCTATTCTAGCAATTTCTTCTACAGCAAGGAAGACTATGGGGGCTCCAACCATCCCCCAGGGCTTCCTTAGGGTTCCAGGAAAGCTTGGGGATAGAGAAGGAAATGTTGAATTCTCCTGCAATAATACAAGGGAGAAAGTTTCACCAAGACCACGGGTGTTTGGGAAGAGTCTTAATAGCTTTTGGAGGCTGGAAGAGATCAGGTCATTTAAACAGTACAGTACCTTGCATCTTGTGGATAATCAATTGACAGTATTTATTGAATGCTATTGTGTTCAGAGTACCATACCAAGCTCTCACTAAGTACTAGGTGTATCATCAAGAACTTCTGTTTTGGGGCTTGAAAATTAGATGAACCCAGTAAAAAACAAAATATCCAAATGGAAGGAGTAAAACAAAAAGGAAGTTCAGCTTTCTTTTGTCCTCACTATCCATTTTTCCCATTCCTTCACCCATTGCCCCATCAACAACTCAAATATTATTATATTGTGAGCCTTTCTTGGATATGAACTCCTTGAATACTAGCATTCGTATCTAAATCCTACTTGTGAATTCTTTGTTATCCCCTAAGTTCAGTGTTCTGCATACAGTCAGAGCTTAACAAATACTATTACTATTCACTATTTACCCAAATTTTATTATGTTTTCTGTATCAATTAATCCTAATCTGATTTCCTAACTCTTCCAGTGTACCTGTCAAGGTCTTCATTACCTTGGATCACTAATTTTTTATTGGTTCATTCCCTTCTCCTATCCACCAGTGCTGTTGGCAGAAATCCAGATACGAGGCCAAACTTGTTCACCCGAAGTTCACCTTTGCCTGCTTTAACTCTGCTCTCTCAGCAGCATTATTTCTCCATCTTTATTGATTCCCATGGCTTTTGTCCTTGCCAATTGTTTCAGATGGTTAACTCCCTCCTCCCCGCCCCACCCCACCTCTTGCCCCAAATGACTGAGCCACATATTTTATTGAGAAAATTGAAACTATCAGGCATGATCCCCATAAAATCTCCCCTGCTCCTCTCCAGTCCTCCCTCCTCCCGGGGTCATCCAAGTGCCCATACACGATCTTCTCTAACAGGGTCAGGGGGCGGTTCAGCCTGGGGATCAGGGGTGAATAGATCCAAGAGGAGATTTACTGCCTTCCCTCAAAATCCCCTCAACCTGGCCTCTGACCCTTTGTACGTTATCCAAGTGCTCACCTGCCCCTCCTTCCCTCCGACCACTATCTTCAACTGTTAACTAGCCAATATCTTCTTCTCCGCAGCTTTCAAACATGCTCATGTATCCCCTATTCTAAAAAAAAAAAACCCTCCATTGACCCACGACTCCATCCAGCTATTGCCCCATCTCCCACCTACCATTTGTCTCCAAACTTCTTGAGCAAGTTTTCTACACCAGCTACTTCCAGTTCCTTTCCTCCAATTCTCTCCTTGACCATCGCCAATCTGGCTTCCGCCCCCTTCAATCCACTGAAACTGACTTCTCAAAAGTCACCAACGATCTCCTTCTTGTCAAATCCAATGGCCTCTACTCCATCCTGATTCTGCTCGAGCTGCCTTTGACTCTGTTGATTAACCTCCTGGAAACATTATCCAACCTTGGCTTCACAGGCATTGTCCTCTCTTGGTTTTTGTCGTATTTTTCTGAGTGCTCATTCTCAGTATCTTCTGTGGGCTTCTCCTCCGTCTCCTAACTGTAGGAATCCCTCAGGACTCAGTTCTGGCTCTCCTTCTATTCTCCATCTACACCCACTTCCTTGGAGAAGTCATTCACTTCCCTGACATCGACTACCATCTCTATGAAGAATCATCCCAGCCGTGATCTCTCTCCTTCTCTGCAGTTTTGTATTTCCTCCTGCTTTCAGGACCTCTCCACTTGGCTGTCCCGCCAACACCTCAAACTTACAATATCCAAAATAGGACTTCTCATTCCTTCATTTAGTCTTATTCAATTATTGAACTCATCTTCCCTCCCAAATTCTGTCCTCGCAGTGACTTTCCCATCACTGTAGATAGCACTACCATCATCCGTGTCTCAAAAGTCTCACAAGTCTCCATGTCTCACAGTGCCGTGGCATTGTGGGCAGGGATTGTGTCTGTTTATTTTTATAGTATACATTCCCAAGTGCTTACCACAGTGTTTTGTACATAGTAAGCACCTAAGAAATATGACTGAATGAATGTCATCTCTCTTATTCAATGTACATATTCAGTATCACCAAATCCTGACGGTTCAACCTAACATTGCTGAAGTCCACGCTTCCCTCTCCATCCAAACTGCTGCGATGTTAATCCAAGCAGTTATCATACCCCTTCTGAATTGCTGCATCAGCCTCCTATCTGACCTCCTTGCCTCCTGTCTCTCCCTACTTTAGTCCGTACTTCAGTTTGGTACCCAGACCATTTTCCTGTAAAAATGAATGTTCACTCCAAGTTTACCCTCTCCTCAAGAGCTGCCAGTTTTTGCCGATTGGCCACTGCATCAAACAGAAACTCCTTACTGTAGGCTTTAAAGCACTCAGTCACTTTGCCCTCTCTTACCTTACCATATTCATTCCCTCCTACTACCCGGGCCAACATACTTTACTCCTCTAGTGTCAACCTACTCACTGAACCTTAAACTCATCTGTTCAACTCTGAACCCTCATCCACATCCTGCCTCTGGCCCAGAATGCCCTCCCGCTGCGTAGCTGATTAAAGATCACTCCCCCACCTTCAAAGATTATTAGAAGCAGAGATCTACTCCAGGAAGCTTTCCCTGACTTAGCTCTCCTTTCATCTTCTCCCACTCGGTTCTGTGTCACCCTTGAGTTTGGATTTTTCACCCTTCCTTAGCCCTTATGTACAAATCCATAATTCATTTATGTTTGTGTTCTCCTTTAAACAGTAAGCTCTTTGAGGGCAGGGAATGTATCTGTTTATTGTTATATTGTACCCTTCCAAGTGCTTAGTACAGTGTTGTGCACACAGAAAGTGCTCAGATATACAAGTGATGGATTGATTGGTTGACTTTCATTCAAATATTTCAATTCAGGAATGCATTGCTCAGGTTATACATATTCATGGCTTAGTGGAAAGAGCACAGGCTTGTGAGTCAGAGGTTGTGGGTTCTAATTCTGGCTCTGCCACTTGTCAGCTATGTGACTTTGGGCAAGTCACTTAGCTTCTCTGTGCCTCAGTTACCTCATCTGTAAAATGGGGATTAAGACTGTGAGCCCCGTGTGGGATACCCTGATTACCTTCTATCTCCCCCAGCTCATAGAACAGTGCTTGGCATGTGGTAAGCACTTAACAAATACCAGTATCATTATTATTACTATTGTTATTATTATTATATTCACAAGTTACCTGGTTAAGTGGAGCTCATCATCTAAATCTTTCTTGCAAAAGTATTGTCATTGAAATATCTATGTAATTGTCCATAATTATTTGAAGACTTGCCGTTCAATTGGCAGCCATAGAGATTTTTCAGTTCTCTTCTCTCCCCTTCTGGATTGAACATTCCCCTACAGAGGTCAGATAACCACTGTGTGGTAGAATTTTGTGTTCATAGGTGACAGAGTAAAGGAGGGTGTTTGCAGGGCTCTGGAGATTTAACAAGTGGAGAAAAGGCCATTTAGAAAGGAAGAGGGAAGAGGGTTCATGCTTAAAGTGGTGTTGGCAATGCTGGGCAAATTCCTGGCTGAGGCTAATATAGGGATGGAGTAAGGGCCTTTAGATGTGGGAGAAGGAAAATGCCCCTTGATTTATAATGGCATTTACTTTACACATTAAGATATTTTAAAGATATTACATTGAGCAATTGGCAATGGTCATATGCACAGTTGGTGATAAATACCAATTTGCGTGGTGGGAGGGCTGAAATTGATGACAACGTGAAGTGGATCAATGATATCTGTGAACATACCACCAGACTGGATCCAAGCCAACAGTCATTCATTGAATTGATTGAGAATATGATAGAACAAGCAGCTTGAGAACCATGAATAGTTAAGTGCAAAATTATTTAGTCATCATTAAAAAAAACTGGAAAATATTGGAACTGAACCCATATGTCTTGGAGACATGGTTTTTTGGGCGTTATCCATTCTCTGCTTAGCGGCATATTGTGCAACTGTCTTAGATGTCCAAATAAATCAATGCAATATTAGCTGCTCCAGTATTATGTACATCTGGTAAGTCTCTTGGAGTGAGATAATTCTTAAACTCTATGCCTTGGGGTAAAGACGAGCAGGATTATTTTGTATCAACGGTGGGGAAGGCAGAGACCTACTCATTGGAAGAGGATAAGGTGTATTCACTTGTTCTTGTTCCCATTCTGTGCACTGTTCAGCAGAATCATTTTTAGTATAGACATTTCGGTCGAACAGAATGAAGAGTCAGCATACATTTTATAATATTGTTTTTTGTAAGGGTGATGGTGGTAGATTCTCCTGTTGAATTATAGACATGCCTTGGTCCCTATGATAATAATGAAAACAATAACAATTATAATAATAATCATACTCATCACGTTTCTTAAGCACTTTATGCCAAGTACTGTTATAAGCACCAGGTAGATATAGTACAATGTAAGCTCCTCTAAACCATGAGCTCCTTATTGGCAGGGAACGTGTCTATGTAGTTGGTTGTATTTTAGTCTCCAAAGCTCTGCATACAATAAGTGCTCAGTAAAAACAATTTATTTATTGATCGAAAGGACACCACCCCTGGGCTGCCCAAAGCTCACAGTCTGTGGGAGCAGAACACCTGTTTAGTCCCCATTTTACAGATGGGGGTGAAGCAGAGACAAATATTTTGATACTACTCTACTGATTACTTGCGTGCCCAAAGTTTCACAGCAGACAAGTGAGGAAGCTGGTCTCCTGGCTCCAGTCTTGTAATCTTTCTACTCTGTCACATTGACCAAGAATTCTGTGCTACGCCATTAAAGAATTGTTTCTAATGTTAGTGGTCTGGGCAGCAACTCTTGCAAGCCTCCATCACTACCAGTCATGGTCCTCTAGACTGTAAAATCATGGTGAGCTGGGTAGGCGTCTGCCATATTGTAATCTTCCAAGCATGTCGTACAGTGCTCTGCATGAAGTGCTCAATAAATATGATTGACTGAGGGATTGTTGGGACATGAAGTGCAAAGAGCTAGTAAGAGGTCAGAAGTGCAGCACCTGTGAAGGGCAGGCAAAGGTATTTTACTGACAGGACTCATTCATGGCTAAAGTGAATGCAGCATATTGCCGATACTGTTCTATGGCTCTATGGCCAGGCAGCTGGTAGCCTTTGGTAGCTTTGGCTGTATTATTACAGACTGTCAGGGGAAATAGGGGCTCTTGAACAAGGAGTTGTTTGGGGATTAGATCATGCCCAGGAAAATGTCCACAAACCCTTAAATCATATGAAAAGCCTGGAGAATAAAAAGTCTTAATGTAGGGATGTAGGGGAGACTAAAATAATTGGAAAGGTTTGGGTTCTTTATCATAAAAAATATAGTGTTATAAAATTTGCAAATGGCATTTTGGGCAAACCTTGGTATTAGACACTAGTTGATGATGAAGAAACTAAAGTACCAATCTGGAAAATTCATCGTGGTTCTTCAGCTGTGCACACTGAAAACATACATGTTTTCACAGGGTAAGCGGAACAGCAGGTTGACTTAACCTGCCTTAATGGCACTAATGATATATGATTCGTTTTCTAATTTGAGGGGTTGATAATCCACGGCTGATCTTTCACTATTGAATATCTTATTCAAGTGTTCTCCTGATTGGTTTATAAGGCCCAAGCAGACACAATCTTTAGAGTTAAAACTAGCCACAAAATAGAGCAATATATGCTAATTAAAACATTTGCATGTTAATACAGAAACTGTTAAAGTGCTAAAAGTCTTACAGCATAGAATGTAAGTTCTCAGAAGGCAATAATGTAATCTGTAAAGAACTAACACTTTGTGGTTGCTCAGTAAATAATTCTATTACTTTTATAGAAAAGGCCTGCTTCTCCAGGAACCTTGAATTTAATGAAGCTATAGTTCAAAGAGATACACTCTTAATATTGGTTAGGGCCAAAGTGAAGCTTGGGATCAGAGAAATTGTATTCATTCTTTTAGGTGTTTCTATTTGATTAACTAATCATTGTAGTACTGCAAGCTAATCCAAATAATATGATTCTGAAAATCTCCCCTCTAAAGGTACAATGTAAACACTTTCTTTTTCAAAGTGGTAAGTAGATTTTTTGTTTATTTTAAATGTGATCATTTCATTAGCTGTTCATTAAGCATTTTGATTGTTTTGTATTGATTTGTCCATGTAATCAAAATTTCCACTTTAATGTGTAGATGAGTTAAAAAGTCTCAGAACGCCTCTTCAATAACGTGGGGTCTAATTTATGGCTGGTTGAGAAGAATACATTATTAATATTTGAAGTAATGACATAGAGGTAGATTTGCAAAATGATTTAGAGTTCACAAAGAGTATTAGCGTTGGTTGGGAAACTAAATCTGAGGGAGTGGTAGATAAGTCCACCAGAGCTAATAAAAGAGTTTTGGATGTCAGAGGACCACCTGGATATATTGTTCTAACTCTCTTAAACCCTGCCATTCTTTCTTTCCCATTTTCCATCCCCCTCCCACTTTCCTTTTCTCTTATTTTCCCTTTCTTCTATCTCTTCTCTCTTTCTCTTCCTCTCTTTTCTCCCTTCTTCCCTCTCCATTCATTCCACCTTCCACTCTTTTCATCTTATTTTAGTTTTATGAATGGGTCAGTCATCAACAGACTATCATGACATTATATAGCAAAATTTTCAATAGATTTAGCTTTAAGGTTTTCAGAAAACACTGTTAACAAATGCACTCTAATGTTAACACTCAACACATTCAGTGCCTTCCTTTTTTTTTTTTTTGAACTTGCAATAGTCTGGCAATCATTAAGTGCCAAACGCTTTCATCAAGCCCATAAACAATAGGGGATTCTATAGTAAATGCAGTCACTTCTTCGGAGGTTTCCACAAAACACATTTTCTCTCATTCAAAGCAGGGGCGAATAAATCTAAAGTTCTTTTTAAAAAGACTCACTTTAGACCCTAGGAGGTTGACACGTTACTGGATTTCAAATAAAGTGGTCACAAAAGCTAGCCTGCTGGGCTTGATATGTTCTGGTAACATTTGCGAAGATCCATAGTGCATCAGAGGGTTAGAGAAATTCATTTCATCTTCCCTGTGTACCTCCTGAACACACAACATAGGAAAAATATGAAAGCAAAATGTAGGTGGCTTGCCATGTCGACTATTTTGTCAAAGAACAATAATGAGGTCAGGTGAGTGTCTGAAAGAAAAATCAGGATTCTACTTTAACTGGTGCCTTGCCATTTTACCAAAATCTCTGTTTTAGATTCCTCTGGTATATGCGCAAACATACACTAACATATGTGCATAGGTACACACACACATATAATCTATTTTTCAGGTCATTTTCTTGGACTGTAATTTGTAAGTCAGTGCTTAAGTCTGCTGTCACTTCATTTGATATGTCACTTTTTGAAAATATAGGTTACCGTAAACCCCCTATTGGGATTTCAGAACTTTTCCTTTGAAGATCATTGTCTTGTGGAATAGATTTGAAAAACGCTATGCTTTGATGCCACTTAGATCTTCTTTTTCACAGAATGAAGAGTATTCATTTCAAACAGATTGATAGAGGATATACAAAGTGTAACAGGTGTATATATTAGGTATTGTAGTCCAAGACATAGAGCAGTTCCGGGTTTATTCAAAAGGACTAGGATCAGTAATAAAAAAGATGTTTCTATATAACCAGATGGACCTTTACTTGGATTTTCCTTTTTTTTTTTCAAGGAAGGGGGAAAAAAAAGAGTGCTATCCACAGTGATGGTGACCTACAGCTGGGGTAGGGGGGGGTCACTGACTCTTTGACACATGCAGCTTGTAGCCTGGGATTGTGGCATTGGCATTCTATTGTGGCAGTGAAATGAGGCTAAGGGAAGTTGACCAGAAATGAAACCAAAACCCATTTCACGATAAATGCATTAGAAAGCTCCCGGGAATAAATTAGGCAGACGGTACAAGGCATGCTGAGACATTGCCCTGAGGGAACCTCTGCCCTACAGGATAACAAGAGCTCAGAGAAGCAAAGGTTTACTGTGGCTGTATGGTGATGGACAGGGGCATTGCTTAAGCAAGAGTCAATCGAATCCTAAAACAAAGATATACACACACAACATGCCAGAGAGAAGAGTAAAAGTTAGAGATTGATGGCTCCATGGCTGCAGCCAGTATGATTGAGGAGGGTTAGCTGAGGATAGAAACAAACCAATATTTCAATGTGTCATCACTAGACTAGACACATAAAACAGGAAAGTTCAACTAAAGCTATATAACATTTTGTTGATACTAAAATGTATTCAGCCTGTAACCATTTTGTATAACATGTCGAGCCATTTGCAAAGGTAGATAGAAGTGGGACTAGGGCCACCATAATTTTAAAGCTGATTTTTTTTTTGTTCCCAAGGATATCAGTTATTCATTAGCAGAAATTTTTGTGGGGAAGCGGGAAGATCAACATTAACCTTTAAGATATGTACTTTCTAAAGATCACTTTACAGCAGGCTTTGACATTTTGGCATTTGAATGACCTGCCCACTCTCCTTGAGAATTCAGTTCAGTGAAACTGCTGGGTTTTCCTTTAACTTTCAGGGTCACCCATATTGACTACATTCCAGTTGTATTTCATTGGCTCATATCCACTTCCTGGTTCCATCTGAGGTACTGGTTTCGTCCTGGCATTATATTTTGTTTTTTGCAAGCCATCCTTGAATTGGTGCTTACTAAATTTTAAATGATGATGGCACCAAAATTTATAAATTGAAGTTAATTATTACTATAGACATAAGGTGGAAATGCCTTCAAGTGAAATATACATGATTAACTGAAAGACACTTAAGGCTGTTTAGGAGGATCATGGTAGTTAATCTCACCAAGACTTAAAGATGTCACCTTGCCTGGTGTATTTGCCCCAGTGACAGTGATTAGAATTAGGCACTTTGACAATGTCTCAAAGCAAGAGCTTGGTATGGTGCTCTGCATGTAGTAAATACTCAAAAAATACAATTAATTGATTTATTTAATGCTCTGCCCCCCGGAAGCTGTGGTTCCACCACCAGTATGCCCCTGTAGACTGTAAGCTATTTGTAGACAGAGTAAATCTAAAACCGCTATTGTTTTGTGTGCTTCCAAGCACTTGGTATAGTGTTCAACACAAAGTGCTCAATAAATATGATTGATTGACTGATGTGTTGATTAACTGAGTTGCCAAGCAGGCAGAAGGGTACATAGGCCACAATGAGCAGTTACAGTGGAAGTAGAAGACTGGACTCTGCTGTCAGAGACATGATTTCTTAGAGACTTTGAATCCAGATAAGTACAAAAGCATATAGACGCAAAAATGTCCAGAGCATATAAACAGATATTAGGTCAGTTAATTTCAAAGAAATAATCCCCAGTAGTAAAGGTGAGAGAAGTGATCAGAGTAAACAAGAACTCTGGGGGATTAGTCTGGGTTGGCTTCAAAGTAGTAATACTAGGTAGTAGTGGTGGCAGTAGCAACAATAATACTGGGATTGATTGAGTATCCCTGGGTGCAGAGCTCTGTACTAATTACTTGGGGAAGTACAACAGAAGCAAAAGACATATTTCCTGCCCACAAAGAAATTGCACCCTAATTTGTACTTTTGTCTTGTCTTATGCTGTAGAGTCATCTCTGACACATAACAACACCATGGACAAATCTCTCTTAGAATGCCCCACCTCTATTTGCAATCGCTCTGGTAGTGTATCCACAGAGTTTTCTTGGTAAAAATACGGAAGTGGTTTACCATTGCCTCCTTCTGTATTGTAAACCTGAGACTCCACCCTCAGGTTTAATTTTCTTTTCTTCTTCCTGGAAGCATAATTCTATTCTCAAGTAACAGCCTTTATTTCATACAAATTATTCTAGAAAGGGAACTTCTAGACTCAGATTTTCAAAGACCACTTAACCACTTACCCATTGTGGTTGAAGTGAATGCACAATTCACCCTTTGAGGTCTGTTCTAAGATATCAATTGGTTCCTTTGTAAAAATGGGCCATCTCACCCAGGCTGTCTGAAACTTTTTGCCCCCAGCTGAATACTGGATACAGAAATATGAGTCTCAGAAGAAATACTCTTTTATTGCAACACCCAGAGAGCTTAAAAATACATGTTGATATTCTTTTCCTTTATGGCAAATAAAATATTTCTTTTGAAGATCTGAGACATTGGGTCAACAGAATCAATGTACATGAAAATCCATGTCATCAACTTAAATCGTATAATATGTGCCACTGCAAGGCTATTTCAGAGAATCCAAATGAAGACTTGTAATCGTCATCATCACTGTCATTACCATCATTAATTATTGAATTATTCCCTGTGTGTGTGGAGAACTGTAGCAGTGCAATCAGAGTGCCTGAGTAAGTGGCCCTTTTCTCCTCAATAAGGCATTTCAAGAAACCTAGGAAGACTTTCAGTATCTTGTGTGGACTTAAAACACTGACCAAGTGCATCAAGCAATGATTTATTCATCATTTGCAGTTATTGAGCATTTACTGTTTGCAGAGCGTTGTATTAAGTGCTTGGGAGAATACAATAGAACAGAGTTGGTAGACAGTCCCAGCCCACAAGAAGTTTACAGTCTAGTGGGGGAAACCATCACTCTCACGTGCAGTGCAGCTGTGGCATCAAGTTCTCTAGCAGGCCTAACACATCTTCCACTCCCTGTGATCCATAGTATGAAACTCTACATAAACACTGTCTCACAATGGTGCAGCCTACATTGAACATGGCTCAAAGAGCCCAGTATCATTTCCCCTCCTAATCCCTCATTTTCTGCCAACTTTGACTTTCCTTCAGTGGCAACACTCAAAATACCAAATCAACATCGACTCACATGCAGCATCCTGACATTCACAGATACCTGCTAATTTTAATCAACAGGGGAACCACACCATATAAATAGCATGCACATACAGGCACATTGCTGGGCATAGCAAAACTATAGGATCCCTAAGGTCCTTTGCTTCTTGCCACAGTAACATAGATGAGAAACAGAAAACTCTAAGAACTCAGGGAATTTCAAATTTAAGAGTTTTCAAGAACATTTATTTTACCATTTTACACCTACTGAAAGTTTTATGGTGTACACTTAAGTACATGTGGAGTGATATTTTATTTGCAACCGAATGTGCAGTTCAGTATTGGGTTAGGTAATGCTTTGTGTGTGCCTGCATATTGTAGATGATTTAATATTGTTTTGGATCTTTTAACTTTGTAATGCCATGATTTCTCAGTTCTCAAAGTTCAAAACCTGAATATTGCCGTTGTGGTTTTTCAGTTGATTTTTGAAAGGCTTCAGATTAGAAAAAAAATTAGAAAGGGAAGAAAACACTTTCCCAGTGGCAGTTCTGAGATCTGTGACCTTAAACCCCAAGATAAACATGTATTATGAATTATGCTCAAAAGACTGCACTTGGAATCCTGTAAATTTAAAAATACTTAAAAAATTTTCATCGTGTTTGGCTGCACTTTCATTCCTCAATGGGACTACAATCCTGCCAACTTTGAAGTTTATAGTTTTGGCCTCATTTGATTTATATGAGTAAAAAGAAAAAATCTTAAATTTTTTTTTACAACTGGAAAAGCATATTTCTTCCATTCTCACAACTCACAGAGCGTTGAACTGATTTTTGCATCAGTCTTCAAAAGAAATTCCATTTGAGGCTTGACACTATTGTGGAAAATTTCAGACCAGTTTACTTTTTCTAAGAGTTCAATTCAAATTAGAAAATGTCATGCTCAGTAGTCAACCATGATAATTTCTATTGGGAACTCCCTGCCCCTGGGAATCATCACACAATACATACGACACGCACACACACACACAAACACACCCTTTATTTCTTTCATCTAACGTTAATTGAATCTTGTTTGTTTAATCAAAGAATTATAGTCTGTTTTCTTGATTTGTCCTGTTCAGTTACTCCTGGGTACTTAAATATCGTTTATTTAACGTTTATTAAATATCGCTCACTAATTCCAGAAGGTTAATCAATTCCATGAGATTAAGTATTTCATATCTTCTTTGCCAATTTCTAAAGGTGAACTAACCATAACTCATGGAAGTAAATCTTAGCAAAATGCTCAGAATTGAAATGATAAAGATTTTTCTTGGCATTGGAGACTTGATTATTCTTGTGTACATCTTCGTATCAGAGCATTGATCATTATTGGGAGTTACACAAAATGTATGAGAAGTGTTCTTTCTTTTCAAGAAGTCCTCGACTTAATGCAGGATGAGCTCCCAAGGATGTGAAAGGAATTTATATGCCAAACAAAAAATTCAGTATTATGTGGGTGACTGAAATTTCCTGGTACCACGTCTCATCTTTTTCTGATTAAGAATGTTTTCTTGGAAAGGAGAACAACTGGATTCTAGCTTTTTTGGAATGTATTCAAACCTCTTCCATCTCCATAAAAATGACAGCTTAAAAGAAGGGACTTTCGTTCAATCGTATTTATTGAGCGCTTACTGTGTGCAGAGCACTGTACTAAGCGCTTATAATAATGATGGTATTTGTTAAGCACTTACTATGTGCAAAGCACCATTCTAAGCACTGGGGAGTTTACAAAATGATCAGGTTGTCCCACAGAGGGGGCTCACAGTTTTAATCCCGATTTTACAGATGAGGTAACTGAGGCCCAGAGAAGTGAAGTGACTTGTCCAAAGTCACACAGCTGACACTTGGTAGAGCCTGGATTTGAACCCATGACCTTTGACTCCAAAGCCCGGGCTCTTTCCACAGAGCCACGCTGCTTTGTACCAGGGCGAGCAGAAGGATGAGGCTGGTTGATATGACCTGCATTCGTCATATCCAACTGGTATCACGTGGCAGTTGGGAGTGGAGAGACATTTAATACCACAGCTTATTCTGGGAGTTGAATTTTAGCAGCTATCACAGTACCTCAGTCTAGAATACAGTAGAACAGAGTTGGTAGACCCAGTCCCTGCCCACACCAGAATGAATCACCAGAATCTAAGAAGGTCGGCAAGCATTTCTGAAAATGCTGAGTCCATTCTGAATAATCTCCCCTGGCTATACTGGTTTTTGGAGAAAATTTAGGATACTAAATACTTATATTCTCCAACCAGGTTGCTAGAAAGCATGAATTTCCATTATTTTTCCAGTGAATCTGGGAACTTATTTTGACCCTACTAAATAATTCTATTCCATCCTAGCAAACTCATCAGTGTTATTCTTACAGTAACATACAGCTATACATGTAATGTCCTGACTATCAAATGGCCTGGGTTTGTTAGATGTCTGTTTGAAGACTTCATTTTTAAACTTACTGGAAAAACTACTCTATCAAAAGAACTCTAGAGAGACAGCTGTCTTTGGATTCCAAGTTGAAATTACTGATGGAGATTTTCCTGTGCACATTAGTGGAATAATAATAATGATGGCGTTTATTAAGCGCTTACTATGTGCAAAGCACTAAGTGCTGGGGAGGTTACGAGGTGATCAGGTTGTCCCACAGGGGGTTCACAGTATTAATCCCCATTTTACAGTTGAGGTAACTGAGGCACAGAGAAGTTAAGTGACTTGCCCAAAGTCACACAGCTGACAATTGGCAGAGCTGTGATTTGAACCCATGACCTCTCACTCCAAAGCCCGTGCTCTTTCCACTGAGCCACGCTGATTCATGTAGGCCAGTTTCAGAACAGTTGCTTTCAATTGACTTGCATTCTCTTGAATACAAGTTCATACCTACTCGCAAGCAAAGTTGGTAAAATTTAGAGTGCTAGTTAAGATGAATGATGGATTCTTCTGTGTCCCTTTTGTCAGTTCTGCAGCTGACCATGTCCATCTGGTGTACCATTGTGGACACCTGTAGCCATCATTGAAGCTGTTGGACCTGACCCTTTCCAGTACCTAAAGGACATTTCGAATATTAATCGTCCCATTTCAAAGACTAATAAAGCTGGCCTTTTCAATTGTGACTTGGATCCTTTAGGTAAACTTTTTTGTCTTTCGGTTTTTTGCCATGTGCCTTTCTAACGCTTCTGGCAGTAAATTCTAATTCTCTTTGGCCTGAACCTTAGTCCGTGGGTCCAAAAAAAGGGCTTTCATTTTGATCCAGCTCACAGCACTCTCTGAGAGACCTGTGTACCGATGGGACATGCAGGTATTTGCAACCTATTGGGTAAACACCGAGTGGTTGGAAAAAAGATTGCTTTAATAACTTAAGTGCAGTGTTGTGTATAGGACCCATTAGAGTAACATTGAGTGGCACTTCACAAATATTACAACCTTGATGTGTAGTAAACATCATTAGCCACATCTGGTGGTCAGAGTTTTCCAGTATTTCATCCAGCCGGCTGCACCCGTCTTTTTACATTAGTGCATTAGGCCTCATGGGGTTATTTTGCCAAATCCGGCTTTTCATCTTTACAAAACAGAGTCATTTGGCAAGTGAAAAGACAGTTTGGGATTTCATATTGAAGGTGAAATGCATTTAGTCAAAATTACAGGGCCTGTAAATGGATCCACTCAAGCTGGTTAGTACCCTAAAGGACATCATAAATGGAAGAAAATGATGGGCTAGGTTTGAGAATAAGAAAGGTGCAAAGATCTGCAGGGTCTTAATCAGTGTGGGGAGGATTATTAGAGTAATTACCTTGCTTGGCATGTTAAGTGGAATTCTCCTTTTTTATTCATGTCGGTCAAATCCCCTCACTTCCTGTCACCATTAATGGGTGAAAAGCATGGGGTGGAACCCCTAAATGATTCAGCGTTCTTTCCAGTCTCCTTTTCAGTCACACAACATTTAGAGAGTATACAATCCTTGATCTAGGATGATTTAGATTATATAGACCCGTAAAAATAGGCAAAATGAGGCTCTATGCTTTCAGGACAATTCATATCCATGGAGTTGCCTGGCATTGTTTATTTTATGGTAAATGAGCCCATAGATATTTAAAATGCCTTCTGTTAGTATCTTTAGATGGTTAAATTACTTGGTACTGAGAATGATAGACTGTTATAGCCTTTTAATAGGCCCAACATTGTTTCTGTGGTGTTAAGTACTGATTGAAGATTTAGGTATCAGACTGAAATCTGGTAGGTCAAAAGAAGATAATATGTTACCAATCTCAATATGATAGTTTACAACAGAATAAAGATACTAAATGTGCTCAGCAACAGCAGAAGGTACAATAAATTGACTCAGTTTCTGCTGGCAGAGTAGCACTATTTGTGTCTATAGAGAAAATAATATGGAGAAAAAGCAAAATGCTTTCTTAATTCAGAAAATGAGTACTAGAAAGTCATTTCCTCAGAACAAAAAACATTAGACTTCCACTAACTGTGAGAAGATTGCTTATTCCACACCACTGAATGAGTTTATAACTCACTTTTGTAAGCAGTTACTTTTTATTGTTCCATGGTGTTTGTAGATATTTCAAACTGTTAGTTAAATTAAGATCTGAAGTGTTTCTTTATAAAGTGGGAGAAAACTCAAAGAATGACAACTTTTTTTCCTGGTTTTGTCTTCCTCAGACTTCATCCAATAGGAAAGATGAAAATAGTGCAGTGAATGAAGCATCCCCTGTGCAGATACGGGAGATAGTGGAACAAAAGGCAGTTGGTCAAATTATTTTCAGGTAAGAATGATTAATTTTGGCCAACACTGTCTGTAATTTTGAAGATGGGAGAAACCTGTGAAGAGAATATGCAGTTCATTGCAGGTTGTTGCACTCTTTTAAAACTATAGATGCAAGTTTGAGACATTTTCATACCATGAAAAGTGATCTGACAGTGGTCAGTCAGAAGTGTTCACTTTGGACTGGAGTTTTCTGATGATAAACCTTGGAAGCAGATCCAGAGGCCCAGTAATTT